>NC_134396.1:61467117-61618632 GCF_035582795.1 Mycteria americana
TTGCCATGGATTTATTTTTAGATAACTGTTCTACAACTATATAGAAGTTTTTGCATATTATTTTTTTTTTAAATTATGCCATCTAAATAACTGGGAAAATCCAATTAATTGGATTTTCTTATAAGGCTGAAGAAGAATAAAATCCTCCCCACTGCAGGTTCTAGTAACACAGAGCCATGTGTGCTTCAGCTTTTGCAGAATTGTTAAATTGAGGATTAGGTGGGAGACAGTGGTTCTTACAAGTATTATGGGGAATACTGTGTAGTTGTACTTTCTAATGCAAGGCTGGACTTTTTGAGTAATGCTTGATGATCTACAGATGGCAGAATTGCTCTTATTCTTTTGGTGCTGTGCTCTGTGGCTAAATTAAGGAGAGGAGACAAATTGCCTTTAAAATAGCCATTAAGTGAGCTGGAGCCATACTGTTAGCTAATGCCCTTAAACAAGTTTTGAGAAAAATGCAGCTGCAGGAAGCAGAACCCTACCATGCTGTTTCGTTACTGCTAGGAATATACAGGTGGGCTTACCTTATTTGTAGCATTACTTTGTTAGTTTTTCAAGTTTGAATATTATCCTGCTATGCCAGAAGTATGCCTCTTTTCCACAGGTCTGATTTCTCTCTTTCTCTGTAGTCCCAGCATTTCAACCTGTTTGTATTATCTCCTTTTCTTCTATGACTCCTCATTGGCTCACGGTATGATTTTATTGACAGGTTTGTTGCAGACAAAACAGTTTTATGGATTTTAGTGTAATTTCAATAAACTTAATTTGTTGTCAATAAACAAACTTCTAATTACTGATTCTGTCAATAGAAAGAAAAAAACAAACACACAGTTGAGGAAGGCTCCCCTTGTCTCTGTGAAACCTCTCTGCCCCTCGCTGCATGCTACGCTTGGCCCCTTCAGTGAGGGGACAGGTGGCACAGGAGGTTGGGGGCAATGCATGGTGGTTCCTCCAGAGGTGGCAGTCCCTTCAGCATCCCACTGCTCAACCGCTGCTTGTGTGGCCGCTGCTTTGGCTGCAGCCTGTGCTTGTTCTGCTGCTAGTTTGGCTCCTGTCTCCCCTCTCCTCCTCCTGGTCTGCTGTTGTCGTCTTCTTTTTTGCTTTTACCACTCTTTCTTAAATATGATTTTTTTGTGCTGCAAACTCATTTGCTTGGGTTGGAGGTACCACGCTTGGCTGACGGGCTCAGCTGTGACCTGTGGTGGGTCTGTTGAGGAGCAGGCAGCCCTTCGCCTCTTCTTGCAGTGGTCTCTCCTGCTGCCTTTCTGCTACCAAACCCCTGACAATTATGCCCAATACATACCATCCTTCTCCTCAGAAAAATGTTACATTCATTACAAGCTCTGGTTTTAGTGTCACCATAACCTTAATAGACATGTCTTATAAACTCTGCGCTTCCTACGAGGCAAAAGGAAGGGATGTGGTAGCAATGTCTACACGTGCTCAGTGAAAGTCTACCCCTACACCAAAATCAATAACATTACAATCAACAATTACAATCAATCAACATCTATATGCATTGCAATGTCCACCCCTTGTTGCTGTGGATCAGGATATAGGTCCTGGTTCAGGTTCAACATTTCAACAACCTCCACCCCTTGTCTCTACAAAACATGTATCCCTACCGTCATAGCTGTTTGAATATTCATCTATCATGGCTTCCAAACTTTGTCCCTCTGGGGAGGCATCTCCTTTGTGGAAAAAACAGGATTGACTCATTGCTCCGGATACCCCTCTATCAGCTCATCTCAAAGGCTTTTTCCCCTACGGAGGACAGCATTTACAAGTGACATAGGCCCAGACTCTGGATTCTACTCTCTGGAGCCATCAGTGGTATCTCCCGACCTCCAGTTTCCCCACATTGCCGTAGCAGTTTGTGGTGGGTTGACCTTGGCTGGCTGCCAGGTATCCACCAAGCTGCTCTGTCATTCCCCTCCTCAACAGGACAGGGGGAGAAAATACAACACAAAGCTCATGGGTCAAAATAGGGACACGGAGGTCACTTACCAATTACCATCACAGGCAAGACAGACTTGACTTGGGAATATTAATTTAATTTATTGCCAGTCAAACAGAGCAGGATAATGTGAAATAAGGACAAATGTAAAAAACACCTTCTCCCCACCCCTCCTTTCTTCCCAGGCTCAACTTCACTCCCGATTCTTCTTCCTCCTCCCCCCGAGTGGCGCAGGGGGACGGGGAATGGGGGTTGTGGTCAGTTCATCACACGTTTTCTCTGCCACCCCTTCTTCCTCTCACTGTTCCCCTGCTCCAGTGTGGGGTCCCACCCATGGGAGACAGTCCTTCGCAAACTTCTCCAATGTGAGTCCTTCCCACGGGCTCTAGTTCTTCACAAACTGCTCCAGCATGGATCTTTTCCATGGGATGCAGTCCTTTGGGAACGGACTGCTCCAGCATGCGTCCCCTGCAGGGCCACAGGTCCTGCCAGAAGACTTGATCCTGCATGGGGGCTCCTGCTGCAAGGCAGCAGGGTGGATATCTGCTCCACTGTGGTCCTCCATGGGCTGCATGGTGGCAACCTACGTCACCATGGACTTCACCACGGGCTGCAGGAGAATCTCTGCTCCATTGCCTGGTGCCTGGAGCACCTTCTCCCCCTCCTTCTTCACTGACATTGGTGTCTGCAGAGCTGTTTCTCTCACATATTCTCACGCCTTTCTCCCAGCTGCTGTTGCGCAGGTTTTTTCCCCCCTTCTAAAATATGTTACCTGAAGGTGCTACCAACATTGCTGACAGGCTCAGCTTTGGCCCGCAGCGGGTCTGTCTTGGAGCCAGCTAAAACTGGCTCTGTCCAATGTGGGTGCAGCTCCTGGTGTCTTTTCACAGAAGCCACCCCTGCAGCCCTCTCCTTCCCCTCCCCAAAACCTTGCCGTGTAAGTTCAATACACCATTGCAGAGGCATCTCCCCGGGGCGATGGCTGTGGGCCTCCCTCATTTAGATAATTTCACGCTTCTGAATGAAGAACCGTAACTGGAATGGCCTCATCGGTCTGTGTTGTTAACTTACCATCAGGCTCCTCTGTTTTCCTGTCCCGGATGTTGAGGTGCCCATCTGGGACAGTCGCTCTCCACTCTCTGGCAGCGCCCTCCCTCCCTCCGCAGCCTGGGCAGCAGCTTCCCACACGGGCACCTCTCCGCTGCTGGCTGCTGGTGCCCTTCTGAGCTGAGCACTCGCTAATGCCCTGCTACTCCAGCAGAGCCTCTTGGTTGGGCTCCCCAGCTCTGCTAAGTGGTACTGGTCTTCCTGTAGTGATGGTCCAGGCTCCAGGCCACCACCAGGGCATGAGCTTGAAGCAGGACCTGTCCGTTGTGGACCTGTCTGGAATCCACTGTGTCTGGCAACAGAGCACCTCCTCCCACCAAGGTCTGCCCCGCTGCCCCCCGCTACCAAAATCCTGGCAATTAATGCACAATGCACAAGTTCTAGGTCTTCATCTCTGTGCTAGCACCTCACCTTGTAAGGACTCCCATACAAGCTCAGAACGGCTCAGGGAGCAGCACAAGGGTGTGCCTCCGTCCTGTGGGCAAAGTGGGAAGGTGCCTTCCTTACTTCATTGGACTGCTCCAGGCAACCAGGGTGGGAATGACTGAGCAGACACATGTAATAGGTGGCAAACTGTGGGGCATAAGGTTTTCCCTTTGAGACAGGTTGCTCCAAATGGCCAGTGCTGAGTGCACAAAACAGTCAGCAGGTTGCTCTCAAATGATAACCAGGTTTTTAGTTCCATGCACATATTCTCACTTCTGTACTAGGGAAGATGAGTTTAGGGAGCCCCTGTTGCTGGAAATGCTTTCAACTCATTTAAACAAAACAAAAAAAAACCCCGAGGTTTTTATGATGTCTTCCCATGAGTGGTGGGCTGTTAGCTCAGGCATCCTAGCCAAATTCTTCCCAGAGTAATTAAACATTCTTTTAAATTCAATTTCCCCCATTTTTCCAATTGAATTAAGCAGTCTTTCCTACACAGCTTTATGGGCTTGAAATGAACTGTTAAATGAACTAGAAAAAAAAGTGACCTACTAGTAGGTGAGATAAATGCTACCATATGCTTTATTTTTTAAACCTTTTTTTTTACAGCCACTTACTCCTATTTATAAGAGACCTTAGGAATCCTGTGGTAAAATGCATCATCATAAAGCTACTAAAATAGGTTGCACATTTGTAGGTAAACATAATGGTTTTGAGCCAAGACCTTCAGGGCAATTTGTGTATGAACTTCTTGTGGCAATGAGCTGCAAAGTTTCAAGGTACCACACAAATATTTTTACTCAGCCCTGCATTTATAAAAGCATCATTCCTGCTGAGTTTATTTACTCCCTTCTGTCTGACCTTTGTGTAACATTCATACTCCATCTATAAGATGGGCAGAGTCCGCTAAATATGCTTCAATTTGCAAACAATATAATCAGGTTGTTAAGGACGCTTATTGGTAATTTAAAATACCACAGTACTCAAAAAAACCCTCACAATACTTCATTGTCTTCAATAGAAAGGAAAGGTTTACAAAAGGTGTTACTGATGACAGGAAGCTATGTTCTTTGACCTCATAAAATGGTTAATTAGAAGTGTTACTACCACTTTGTCATTGATGTGCTGTCTTCTGAAAAGGCCCTAGAAATTTGCAGTGTCAAGGTTATATGCTATCTTGAAGTCCAGTCAATGAAAGAGAATTTTGGCAATGTATTGGGTAGAGGGAACTTTTCCTTATTCTCAGTTTCTGAGAAACGTGGGCCAAATCCATATGTTACAGTTTGGAAGGCAGTGTGATGAAAAATTTATGAAACACTTGTGCATTTCCGTTTCTTTCCCATTGTTCACTGACCATCTTGTAATGTGCCTGGGCAGTTGTCAACACAAACTCCTGCCTGAGTTTCCAGAGTTTTGATCTTTCACCAAAGTCAGTCACATCACCATCTGCTTCAAGAATTCTTTGCCAATTTACTTTGTTGTTCATGTCAAAACTTCATGCTGTGCAAAGCGAGTAGCACTTAATGGATTGACTTCATTGTTTCTGTGCTGCCTCTGGTGGGTGAGTGTGGGTTCACAGATGCTTAGGGGAGCCTGAGAGTGTTACCAAGCAACTTGCTTGAAATGCTCTCATCCTAGGGACTCTTTGGAAGAGCATTCTCATCCTCCTTCTGTGGGAGTCAGTGAAGGGATGCTCAAACTATTGGCAGGACCTCACTGAGCGCTGTATCAGCAGTAAGAAGTGAAGGCACTGCACTTGGAGTATGGAAGACAAAGGTAAGGGATCTTTGTTCAAGCAAGCTGCTCTTCTGCAAGCTGCTCTCAAACAAGCTCAAGCTGCTCTCAAAATGCTCTTGCCACTCTTTTTGTTTAAAAGAACAGAAAAAATTAAAAAAGCTGTTCCTTTAGGGACCCACCTGCTTTTCAATTCTAGTGTTGCTACTGGAGTTACTAGGTAGGAGAAGCCCATGGGGAAAGGTGAGAGATTAAATGCTAGACAGGAAATAATAAAATGCCATCTGGTTTAAGGCAAAGTGTATGGCAGATAGGATAAAATGCAAAAGTGTCAACAGGTGTAGGACAGCAAATTGTAGTTGGCAGTAGAGTCTTCTGCCAGCAACTGAACTTACAGCAATGCCAGGATTATCAATACAAAATTGGCAGCATTCACAGTTGAGCAGAAGCTGAAATTAATTCTGTTATTTTTCCAGTAATGACGGGTAGAGTCATGAATGAGTTCATAGACAAACTGTACTGGTTAAAGGTGTGTGAATAGTTAGATGCTTTTTAACAGAAAGTGGGTTTTGTTGTGGTCTAGTCCTCTGGTATGTTTAGATAATAAGACTTTATTTGAGGATTTGCCATTTTCAAGCCTAGAGGATTAAAGAAGGAGTAGCAGTCTGTTCCTGAAAGCATGTCCAAAAATCAGAAGAATTTCTTTGCTGGGGCAAGCAGCTATACTAAAATGTAATCTTCCATTTAGATAAATTCCTTCTAGAGGAGGTTAAAAACTTCCTTCTAATATAGTTAGTGCTCACAGACATGAGTGTAATACAGTTTAAGATGTATAGGCAACTGTCTGAACACCTTAAGAGAAGATTATATTTAATGTAAGAACAGAAATATAAAAACATCCATTCATCTGCATACAGAAAACACCCAGAAAAAAAGAGCAAGCAAGATAGCAGGAACCACTATTGTCATCTGGCTGTATCTTAGTTTATTCCTTTTCTGATGTTTGCCCTCTGAATTATTTTTATAAAATCTCACTGAATAGTGAGCTGAGAAGATGCAGAGAAAAATATGCTCTTTCATCCTACACAGTTATGGGACTTAGGCAAGTGAATATATGAGGACCAAATAATAAATAGTGCCAAGTAGTAAATACATTTTATTACAGTCCCCTTTTATCATCCCTTTTATCTTTCTGTTTTCCTATCTCTGTTTTCATTTGCCACAATTTCCAATTTGCACGAGAGAGAGATTAAATACCAAATTTTGCCGTAGAACCTAAGTAAATGGACAATGCCCTGTTTAATTCTGCAAGGGAAAGAGGTACGGTGATGAATCAGGGGTGCAGGTGGGCAGGAGGCAAATCAGAAGCCAAGGCAATGAAGGCCAGCCAACAACGGTTGCAGTGGGGAAAACTGTAGTAATGTAGGTCCCAGCAAGTGGTATGTATTCAACCGTGCATCCTCATAGTCATGGAAGAAAAATACCTAGTTTTCACTGACTTGTTCTGTAAATGTTTTTTATCTATATGCGTGTGACACTGGTGATTTTACTAATAACCATAGGAGAGCCCAGATGTCTCTGTAGCTGTAGAAGTCTCTGTGAGCTTTGACGGTAAATTTTTGTTTCTGAGTTGAGTTTTTAAATTGAATAATTTTTGAGGTAGCAAGAAAACGTGTTTTCGTTAGGTAAGGAGCTCATATCTTCTGCTGTATAATGACTTGAAAGGTAAAGAGAACTGTTAAAATCTGTTACGTATTCTGAAATGTTTGATGTGTTCAGGTTTTAGCTGCCGTCTTATTACAGCTGAAACACTCAAGGAAATATTTTGGACCCTAAAGAACAAAGTGTTTTATGTTAGGACTGGCAGAAGTTGCTGTTCAAGAAGACTCAGATCAGAGGGAGAGAACTGGGAATTACCTTGGTTCAAGATGCCACGCACAGTTGAGATATGATGCTGAGCAATCAACAGGAGTCTGTCCTTCTGACATTTAGGTTAATTTGAATGACATTGGTCCACTTTGACATTTTACTGGTCATAAGTATGTATTTATTACCTCTCAATACAGTGACATTTTCTTTGTGACTGAAAGGTCTCAGGTAATTTACCAGATGTCACAAGTGTATGTTATTTTCACTCTTCGGCAGAAGCTTTGCTTTTAATTTATTTCTTTGCCATTTCTTTGGTAATTATTGTTAAATTCTTTGCTGAATATCTGAATATCCTGCTGCTAGAACAATCCAGGAGCAATTGCAGGTTTTGTACCATTGTGCCCATGCTGAAGTTCTTGTGGGATATGAACACTTTGTAAAAAGGAAACTAGAAATATTTTTCATTTTGATTGAGCTTGCTTTCAAATAACTAGGTTAATTGAAGGCTTTTTTCCTTCTTTTAGTCTTTCTTTACATGTTCCCTTCTGCCCTTGCCAAAGTTCTTCTCAGGAGCTTCTTCCACTGCCTTTTCCTTTTCCAAGGAAGTGCTTACTACTATTCACATATAATAAGAAAAAAAGAAACTAGAGAAAGCAAAAGTAATTAGTAGATTCCAACGAACAATGTCATTTCATTGATGCTACTTTTTGACACTGAGGTATTTAATTTTCCTTTTCAATTTCCTGATATTTGCAGGTAATTAAAGTTAAATGGCTGTGACAATACACGTAATTAAATTTTCTTCCTTCATTTCATGACCCCATTCTCTAGATCTGTACACTGCTCACTGACTGAATTTACTTACAGCACTTTCCTGTTGTATTAATTATTAAAAGAATAGTGCTGCATAAAATATTGATCTGTTGCCTGACATTCATTTTTGAAATGTAAGCAGAGCAAGAGAGATATTATGAGAAATAATTTCTGCTTCTTTTTTTCTCTAACTACAAAAAATTACAATGCATGAAAATTAACTAAAAATACATAGTCATTTTATGAAGTGCCAGGCATGCCTGGTATGACTCGCACTTAAATATAATTATTTTTATGTAATATAATGGCAGTATTATGTCATTCCTTGTCATTCCAGTTATAGGTAAAAACCTGCAGTTTCAGAACCTGAGACCATAACCAGATGGTATTTCAATTATTTGTGCAAAATACATAGTCCAAACATTACTAGGCCAGTCCTATCTTCTGTTTTGCCTATAGCTGTTAGGACTTTCCTTTCCTTACAATTTCACTGTCTGTTAGCTCTTAATTTTATGTAAGCCGTATGGGTCAGCCTCAGGCTGCTTTCTTTTACAGGAATTTGAACTATTACTTTAGATTAGAACTACAGCTTGTCTGCACTTGGACTTTATTTCAGTTATCTATTTTAACTGTCGACCATGCTATTTTACTTTCTTTAAGGATAGTAAGGCCTTCTGGGTTTTTTTTTTGTAGTGCTTCTTGTGCTTGTAAATATTCATACAGGAAACACAGAGGAAGCAGTGAAGAGAACCTTGATTTTCTTGTATCCCTATACGTAAGAAAGGTTGGCGTAATTCTTGTTTGCTTTTTTCTCCTTGCCATTCCCATAGCTGTTTTAGAAGTATATCACACAAAAATATCAGGAGGAAGATGCTCTTCTTCTTGTCTCGAGTAACAGCACTTACTGTTTCTGATTTGTCTCCTGGTTCTCCATCAACCATTACTTCAGCTTCCAAAGTGCTTTACAGCATTGGGTAAACACCATCTTACAGATAGAGACCTTGGAACTCAGAGAAAGAACGTGGCTTGCCTAAAGTTGCACTGTGATTTAGTGAGCTCAATTTACTTCCTGACGTCAAACTCAGTGTCTCATCGGTCAGGAAAGCAGGATACGTGCATACAAACTTTCTTCAATCTCCTTCCAACACTGGAGGATGATACTTACCTGTCACTGTCAGCAGCCTCGTCTTGGCACCTTAGAAAGTGCTGTTTTAGATAACTTCTACTGATGACGATTTTCATTAATATAAAAGTTCATGTTACTTATCTAGTAAGTTAGATACTTACTTTCTGCAGAACAGCAATACCGAAGAAATTACTTCTTTTTTTATATATACTTGCTGTTTACATTTTATTTATTAAAGATAGGCCTGAATATCCTCTTTTCTTCTTTGAAAAAAGAGGTTCCCAGGTAGGCATAGGTTTATTTTCCAGACTTCCTTTGGGGTGGACACTTATTTCATACTAAATGTTTTCCACGCGTCATGTAAGTCATGACAAACATAATGGGAAATAGTTTGAAACATTGTGATTCCATAATTTTACCTCTTCCATATTGTATGTAACATTAAGGATTCAAGATATGCAGATAGGCATAAGCATCTGAAATAACTTTCAAAAACATTGTTTACTTTGGTGATACTTTCTAAAGTTTGCAGGTGTTTCTACTACCTTATTTGACAAATAAAGAGGAGACAATTTTATTTGACTTTGCAAGATGTGACAAGTGCTAAACTGTTGAATTCTCTTAGTATCTTTGAGAAGATGCTAAAAATTTGAGTTGTTACAGAAACTGTAATGAGATTCCTGGCAAAAACACTTCAGAAATTATTGCATAGGCAGAAGAAGGGCCTGTTGTAAATAGTTGTATAAAACAAATGAAGTGCTAAGGAGGCCACTGCAAACTATTCCATGTTTTTGTGTAGGTCTTTGATTTCATAGTGCATTAAAGAGAGAAATATGTAGCCTAAGGAATTATTAGGTAGCTGTTGGACTTTCTCAAAACAATCTGCATACATGGTACTAAGTACTTTGAATTACCAGGTTCTCCTGCAAGAAAAATTGTGCTTTGGAACCTGAATTTTACCTTAACTTCATACAGTATCGTGTGTCAAGATGATCAATATACACATATAGATTGGATTACAGATATATTTAGAGAAGTGAGGTATCTGCTTTGGTTGCTATTTTTTAACTTCAGTAGGTATTTAGCTTGCAGTTCTTTTAACTATTTAATAATGGAAGTTTCATGTTTATGTATCAAATTCTCCAGTCTTTACACAAGCTAAATTACAAAGTGAGAAGCTTGCTATGTGAGAAACTTGTCTTCTGCAGAGAAATGACGCTATTGGTAATGTTTTTTGTTTACAGTGTTTTTTTCTGCCATGGTTCATTTACCACAATTTTTTACATGTGGAAAATGTAATGTTATCTTGTACGATCATAAGAGCTTCGCGTTTATTCTGAATTATTTTTAAGGGCAACATTTCCTTTTTATGTTCATTGCTTCCTTGCCCAGCTCTTGGGAAAGAACCTCTATTGAACAAATTTGGCTGAAGCACTGTAGAAGCACTCTAAAAACAAAGTTTGGCAGGGGTGGGGTGGAGAAAGTGCATATACTTGTGCAGGGTTTTTTGCCAATTTTCTTTTTATTTTCTTTTGTGTTTTTTTCCCCAAAAAAATTTTCTGTAGGAATGTGATGTAAGAATCTCTGTCTGTGAAGGGCACATTCCTTTTGCAATTTAATTTCTCTTCCAGTCAATCAACTATGTCTGAAAATGAAAGCAAGGAACACAGTAGAGAAATACTCTGTACTTCTCCTCGTTTAAAAGAAAGATCAGAATATTGTGAAACACTAAAAAGTATTTTTTTCCCAGAGTGTACTTCTGGCATTCTCAAATATTTTTCTATATATCAAATCACAGGATATTTATTTTCTTTCAAAATTATTTATACAGTAACAGGAAAGAGACATAATGAAATACAGAGGTGAAGTTTTTAAAAGAGGTGTCATTTCACATAGTCATGTAACAAAGAAACATGTAGGATTATATTCAGACAATGAACATTAAGTCATTCAGTGAGTAGCTCTACTGATTTCTTCTGGACCATTTATCTTTAGCATGTAATACCCCACAGCAGTAAAATCTGGTTCTTAAATTGTTTTGGTTCCAGAAGCAAAGAAAGGGCATTCTTGAAAGTGCATAGAAGTTTAATGTATTTGCATACATTAATGACGTGTTTGATGAAAGAAGTTCTGGGCACTGCTTACACAGGTGCACTTTGTAAGGGTGTAAGACGGCTTCTGCTTTTGACCTGCGAAAGAGCTAATCTGAATTGCAACTCCAAATTCAGGTTCTTCTGCACAGGCTGAAAGGAGCGTAAGTAGATAGAACCTACACACAGCTACTGTTCAGCAGAAGCAATTATGCTTCTCTTGCAAAGATGGTATATTACATATTTACCACAGTTCCCATCACAGCAGCAGTGAGATATCCTGAGGCTTGTTGTACTGATAAGACTCTGGAGTCTAACCTGACACCATAAAATGCCTGAGAGGAAGGGTTTGTGGGATACCCAAAGAGAAAGGTTTGGGGGTTCATTGGAAATTGTCTGAGACAATGTGCAAAATATCTTATCATTTCATAGAAATTGAACAAATTTCTTCAAGTTTACCTGAAAGTGACAGTATAATCTATGACTTGTTTCACCATTTTACGTGGAACATACACAGGAATGTCATGGATATGCCTAAATATTCAATCAAAAGACATGCAAAGTGGACAGAGGTTTTTGTGACATCTGTGTAGTCTTTCAGGCTATCCATTTGTGACAGTTGCATGGCAGTTATTCCAACCAGTATTTAGAAACAGAGTGCTCTTAAGATGTCACTTTAAATTAAAGCCAAGATTGTGAACAAAATAACTTATTTATATTCCTGATTTAAATTGCAGTTGCATGCTGAGACTAAATTTACTCAGGCTATCTTCTCTGTCACAAAGGTAATTTTATTTAACGGCATGAAATTTCTATAAGATGTAGAAAATAGTTTGTTTTGGCTTACAGTTAAAAGGTGCTTGTGCAAACTGGATACTGAGTGCAAGAACTTTCCCCTGCCTGACTCCCTTTTCTGTCTGAGGTTGGTTGTGCAGTAGCACACAGAGAATGCTCTTCCTCTCCAGCACCTTAAAAACAATCTTTTCTTAGTTTCTAGAATGATGGGCAAGATGGCAGGATGTGATTGTACTCTTTCTGGGTTTTTTTGTGCCTTTTGAGTTCCTTTAAAAAAAAAGGCTTATGGTATTTTTTCTGGAAGATATTTGTTAAAGCAACAGTACATATGAACAGTAACTACAGCCTATGTTAAGCAGGATGATGGATGGTACTTGCTTCCTTCATTCTTTGAGAGTTGAACAAATTAATTCCCAAACAGAAATTCAGATTTTATAAGGACACTATCAACATAAGTAAAAGAGGAGGGGATCTTAAAATAAGTAGTAGGGTTTTCATAGAAGCCACAGAAGGATATGTTGTTCCTCTGCCTCTTTTGAGGTGCCTGTAGTCTAATTGCAGAAAACAGGACAGACAAAATCAAGAATTGTTGAGCATGCCTTGTGACAGAGGTGTACTAACTTCATAGCCTTTCTTTTCTGTGTTCTAGGGGATGCACTATTTTCCAAATACAATTTTGTATAATGCTGGATTCTGTTTGGAAAGTAAAGCTAATAAGAGTAATGATGAAGAAAATGGCATAGAAAAGGTAAAAAGATAAGCATATTGACATTAAGGAGAGGCCTGTAGACAGCACTTGTAGCTTTCTGCAAGAGCTCCAGGCCTAATATTTAAATAAGAGCAGAAATCAGTTGCCTGTCTTTAGACAATTAAGGTGTCTTTAGACACTTTAAGACACTGACTTAAATTTTTAAAATTTCAAACAGCAGGTCTCTGACCCCGCCAAGGCAACACTTTTGCTTCCATCAGTTCTGAACAGCTGAACAGGATCAGCTGGGTTGTCATGTGCCTGGGGCATCTCCAAAGAGGGCCATGGAAGAAGAACTCAGCCCTGAGAAATACTGAAGGGTCACTATTTTTACTGTGGTTCAAATCTGTTGTAAATGCTCAAAGGCTGTAGCATTTGCTAAGAGGGTGGTGCATTGGCAGAGAAGCCAGTGTTTATTAAGTTAATGTAACAGTTTGTGAGAATTGCTGACATTCAGGCTTTTGGAAATGCTGGGTCTTGAGTTACACATAGAAATGAAACTTGATTGTATGTGTTGCTTCATGCTGCTGATGGCTTGGAAACTAAGCCCCCAAACTCCCTTGGACTTATGAAGAGAATAGATACACTAATTTCAGTGTCTTGGCTAAATTCCAGTGAGTAATTGCATTCAGCTTATCTAAATTCCTCTCTCTAGTTTGAATTGGTTGAGATAGTTTTCATCTTCTGTCTTATGCTATTGTTTATTTTAGTGAGTGGTGTTAAATAGGCTGCTGTTTTTTCAACTTGACATTGCTGTATTTTGTTAGTAATTGAAATTATTCCAAAGTGTGCATATGATTTGCAAATTACTTTGACAGCTAAAAAAAAAAGCAAATTGTTGTATCATGGTATCTTTATCATTTTATGGAGAAGTGGTTATAAAGTATCATGATTGTTGTTTTGAAATGTACTTAAATAGGGTATTTATGTATACTCATTCTGAGTTTTTGAAGTATAACGTAAGGGATAGACGATCTGATTTTGTTTACATTAACTGTGGGGGAACTTTTCTGTAACTTTGAATTAAGCTTGTTCAGCTGCATTTGAGATATGCAGGTGATAGACAAAGAATTATTCCATCTAGGTAGTGCAGAAGCTTTGATGAGACTGTTGCAATATCCTACCTGAAATTATTAACTCCGCAAAAGGCAAGGCAAGTTTTAGACCTGTTGGCTGAAAATGAGACAAGTTGTCCTCCTACCCAATCACATTTCAGAACAGTAAATATTTCATATATCTAGGCAATTTTTTTCAAGAAGATACTCTTCCCATGTCTGAAATACGTACTAACTATATTAATTCATTTTGGTTTCTATATTGTTTTGGCTCTGTCTTACCATTCAGTTTATGCTCTAAGTTGATAGAGCTCTTCATTGTGTGTTTTATTCATTCAGTGGGTGTACCTAGTTTCTGATAGACAATCAGTCATTTGGTGAGTCTATCCAATTTGTGATAGACAAAGGCTACCCTGACTGTATTTCATGTGACTAAGGATCTCTTACTTAGATACTGTACCTCTCCGGAGTAAAGAGTAGAGTGAAATGCGTGTTTGTTGAAAGAGGCCTAAGAGATAAACTAGCAGGAGGTTATCCTGGTCAGGTATTCTTCCTCTGATCTCCACCACTGTGCTGTCTGTGTGTGGTATTTTCATCTCATCCCAGTGAATATGTAATTTTTCAGAAAAATGGGTGGGGACCACTCCACTTTTTTCCATCCTCTCTCATGCTTCCCAGGAAAGAAGAAATTTGGTTGCTGCTGTTGTTGCTGTTAGAAATAGGAAGTTGCCTTTTTGTACAGTGTCAGCTGTTTGCGAGCTGCATTTACAGACTTTTTGGCTCCACAGTGTAAGGTGGAGTGGAGGCTGCTTTTCTTCCATAGCAGTTGTCTTGCAATTATGAATAATTTTCCTTTCTCTGGAATGCTGATGATCTTAAAAGTTTTTCAGCATGAGCCCCAAGAAATGAAGTACAGAAAGCAGCAGACAGAACTATCCCCAGCTCCTACAAAAAAAGCCTTAAGGCACTGTTGTCTGTGTCTGAGGAGGGGGAAGCCAGTGTGCCTGCAGGTAGTCCATGAGGTGGTTTCTCTCAACCTCTGTAGAGAGAATCTATGAAGAATGTGGCTATCAGCTGTTGCGAAAAAGCATGGATATGTTTCTGCTCTGCTGCTCAGGGTACATGCTAGATAAATAATGGACTGAGTTTACCCTGGTTTTTAATACTTATCTAGGAATTGCTAAGTAGGGACTAAAAGCTCCCTGCCTGCGGTATAGATCTGTGTATACTTGAAATAACTGGCCTTCCTACTCTGTCATGATGGTGATCCATACATGGTCCCAGTAAAGGAAGCATAAAAACAAAGCAAACCTTGAGGAAGAACAAATGAAAATATTAATTTCATTTTAATTTTCTTTTGCATTTCATTACATACACTGATGTCCAAATTCTACATTTTGTCTTCTAAATCAATTTATACTCTTTTTGAATTTTCAATACCAAATTGAAGAAGGTAGTTGATAAAGGCTAGTATGTATCCACTAGCTTCATTCTTGAACCTGCCCTGGATCTGTTCCCCAGCATGTGGACTGAATTTGCTGTTGAATATCCAAGTAATTGTTAACATCTTTCATACAGTAGATAAAAATTCTATAGTATGACTATAAATTAAAGATTGTATGATAGGCTTCCAGTATAGTGTAATAGCAAGCATAATCTGCTAATGAGGTGCTAGGTATAAATTCTTTTCTTTTGACAGTCAGAGTACACAGCTAGAGACTAAAGACCCTGAGTTTGCAGACATAGAATAATGAATTACTTCAAATATCTTGGCTTTAAATATAAAATACCATGTTCGACTTTATAGTAAGTAATAGGCATTCATTGAATAATTTGTCATACATTGTGCCAATTCATTTGCAGAAATATGCTGAGTAGCTGCAGAAAATGAAAATGAGTTTTGAGTGGAGATGACCATTCACTTTGCAGGAGATAACTCAGTATATTGTCACCTGTAACCATTACTTTCAAATATCTAAGAATAGTAAGTATGTTCAGGAAAGATACATTTATATGTGCTTTGAGACCACCAGTGCTGCTGAAAGTGATCTCTCCAAACTATCTAAACAATCCTTGCTGGAAACTTTTAAAACATTCTGAAATGGGAATGTTTTGGTCCTTCAAGACTACCCAATAACAAGACTAGCATTTTTTTTTAAAAAGGTTCCTGTGATAAACAGGTTAGGACCTTCTGTCACAAAGGTACATTTTTCTGTCTTTTCCTATATTTGAGTTATATATTGAACCGCTATAGCTAACTTATCTGTTGTTTCCAGAATGACTTTCCTCTTCTCTTGTCGTCTTCTTTTTATTTATTTATTTTTAATTCCTATTACGTTGGGATCAGGTAAAGCATTGGAATTTGATCTTATTCATTCATGTTTCTTCAGGAGCTTGGAGTTTCCCTTTTATGAATGAGGTATCTTGATCTTTTAAGAGTGGGTGATTGCATGTAAAAGAGGTGAAGGAAAATGAAGTGTTACAATCAAAAGCAAAAATGGGAAAAGTGAAGAGGGAAAATACTGAATGAAGTGAGGAATGCTGAAAAACCTCTGGCAAGCAGAATGTGAGCAATGTTATGATGGCCATGGGGAACAGTCATTCATTTTTTCGAGAAGAAGGAAAAATAAAAGGCAATTGCTGGGATGAGATTAAAAAAAAAGAAAATTGACTTGCTCTTTTATAATAATTCCTTAGGGTTTATTGTACTGTACTGCAATTTTTTGGAAAAGGAACTGATAATTTTTGGTTAAGAATAGCGACAATGTTGCTAAAACATTAACTTGTTTGGCAAATTCTATTTTAAACATATGTGGAGATGGAAATTTTAGGAACAAAGGAATAATATCTGAATTTTCACACAAAGTCTAATAATGTAAATTCTATGATGTTTAAACTGCTGTTTATAAACGCACTAAAAGCTTTTGGAGCTGATAGGCAGTGTAGTGGTTGAATTAAATTTCTTTTCCTTAAAAACCTTTAACTTGTGAGATAGTATAAAGTGGTTATCACTTGAGGCAGAGCTAATAAATCATTTTGAAACATGATTTAGGTAAGCAAATAGTTCTAATCAGTGACGTAGTACATGATATGAATAAATGTAGTTTCTAGAAGTCTTTCATTCAGAACTTGACAAATAATATTTAACCAAGGTAAATAGTGTCAGTGACTGTACAATCATTGTACATTGTATGGGATTGTGTGTGTGTTTAGAGTGTGCAGTAAAACAAGCATAGGTGAATAATTTTATTTTTGGTACCTATGGCAACTGAAATTGGTTGCTAAAATTTCACTCAGTCTTTCTCTAACAAACAATTGTATTTTCTTTCCAGGTCTGTACAGTAACAAATGTGCAGTTCTTGTCTCTGACGGCAACTCACGGGTATTATAGTATTATACTTAACAGTAGCGTAAGGTCATTGGCTACTGGGAGACAAAACAGCAAAAAGGAAAGAAAGCAACTGACTACAAGAGGGGAAGGGGTTCTGTTTTGCTTAGTGTACGGAGGAAGTATCTTGTTTTCTATACTGACCTGTTTATTTTAGTAGAGTTTGCTATTTTTCAGGTGCAGTTAAAAACCAACATTTCAAGTCAATATGTAATTCGTACACAGCCAACAAACACCTGTCTGTCTACACTTGAATGTGCAGCTGTTGCTCTTACTATCATGGAAAAAAATAAGATTATACAAGAGGTACGTAATTTTAAACACCTAAGTTTTTCTTTTATGAATAGTATCGGGACAGTGAAGGTACTTAGCCATTAATGTCACATTTGACAGTCAAAATCTCAACAACATTGTAATGGTTTTGTTGCCCAGCAAACTAAAACAAGAATGCACCAATAGAAACTATTTTTCTTCAGATATTTATTAACTCTAGTATGTTCACGTTACAGTGACTCTTTCTTGTCATGTTCCAAAAGTCTCTGTAGTTTTCCTATTCGTTATTCAACATTGCTGTCAGATTGCTGAGGGAACTTGTTAGATACAAAGGTCTTGAATGATTGTTTTGCTATTCCTCTTTTCAGTATGTTAAATTCTAGTACGGTATTTTTTTTTTCTGTATCATAATGGAATTAGATTGGCTCTTTTGCCACAAAGAGTTGTCTGAAGATAAATCTGGGCAAGATTCAGGGCTAAAAATCTTGTTTTGATGATGTTTAAAATACCAGTTAGGGTCAGATCATGTCCTGTAACAGACTGTATTTGGTGCTGCGATGTCCATCGAGGCTGAATGCAGACTACTTATCTTACAGAACAGTTTTACCCTGGTAGACCACTTTGTGTATGGAGTAATAGATTGGTTATTGAAAACAAGTGCTACCTCCCCAACCCATCTCCTCAATTCCTCTTTTTTTCCTTGGGTTTTTTTTCTTCCTTTTCTTTAGTTGTCTAGTGCTTTCCCCAGCCGATTCCACTTTTACACGTTTTCACCATGCAGTCTTCAGGTTCATTTGTCTCAGGATTTGAGTTCCCTTTTTCCTGTACTTGTTACTCAATCTCCCTTTTCTTCTTCCCTCTTTTTTCCATTTGTCTTTTCTGTTCACTCTTTCTCTCTTGTACCTTTTATGCATTTTTAACTCAGCAGTCCAGTTCCTTCTTTCCTTCTACCTCATTCTTCTTTCCCATCACATTCTCTCATCCTGTACTACTTCCTTGCACATTTCTTCCTGTAATTCTAAATATGGTAATTGACTCACATTCTCTTCACCTGTACATTACATTTTTTAAAAAAATTGGTTTATAAGGCACCAAATATATGCTGTGTTTGCCACAATACGGAATAAAAATCTGTAGAGATGACAGTTGGGGATTTAGCCCAAAACAAACAGAAGTACTACTGTGTATGTTGCAGGGCAAATAGTGCAGAGATGCACTGTTGTAGTTATCTCTTCCTGTGGTGTTTTTCTAAGTCACTTGACATTTCTTATTGCAAAACTTCAAAACATAGACTGTGTACCAGGCACGTGTTATATACTAAATTGTACAAATGTAACATGCTAGATTGATTTTCTTTTTTTAAACTGTTTTCTTTTGGGTATTTCTTAACTATCGTGTATTGACAACTCCTTGGTTTATGTACTATGTTAATTAACTGTAATTAACAGGTAACTGTTAACAACTGTTCAGTTGCTGTAATGTATGGAATTTACATGTTGCACTCTCATGTGTTATGAGATGAAGTTATGCTCAGTCTGAAGTATGATTAGTATTTTTCTACGAAAGGAAGATATTAGTAAACTTGACAGAGATTATAGCCTATAACCACTCTGTTGTCTAATTTTCATGAAGCCAGAAAAGCATGGTGATTATTTAGTTGATTAGTGATTGGTACAGAATAATGTGGCAAGCAGTGTTTGAAATGAAATTTTTGTGCTGGGTCTCGAAGGATTTGTGCCACTGACTTTCTTGTGATTTTTCCTAATGGTAGATAAAAGCTGAAGCCACTTAAAGTCAGGAGAGTTTATTAATTTTAAATTGTACATCCTATAATAGATGTTGGGAGGCAATGTATATGTATGCATGCCTTAAAATGTTTTTTTACTTCAGTTGAGAACAAAATTGTCATAGAAACATTCAGATATTTTCACCAGTCTCTTCATATTCTAATAGTGGGGAACAGTATTACTTCAGGTACTATAGTTGAGGCTCTTGGGAATTTGTAAAATACCTTTGGATACAACTTATTAAAAAGGAAAAGTATTTCCAAGATGTGAGAAACTTAAGAAAATTTGGAGATTAGTATCAGTAAAGTTTCTGTCTCTCTTACATAGGATATTAAAGTATTTAACTACCTTTACATTTATGGTTAACTTCTTCAGTTAAGATGTGAATTTAAAGTTACTGGGCTGACAAATATCATTGAGAATAACTGGTGCTAGACTCTAAAAAGTTTCATTTAGTTAGCAGTCAGGTAGGATTAATTTCCTTTTTCGCATGTGTTGGTCTCGGAATATTTACTGGAGTCAAATAACCATTATCTTTTTTAATAGATCCTTATTTTTAAATGATCCTTGGAAGTCAAAGCACAGCAAGGTGATCTTTGACTCTCAGAAACCCAAAAGCTGATCCAGTTGGAAACAGGCAATTGAGTATATTACTGCATGGAAAGTAGTAAGTTGTTTTCTGCAACAACTGGATGGCAGAGATGATCTGAAGACCCCCTCACAGCTAGCTCAAAGATAAAATGCTTTTGTAAGCCTGTCCCTCTGACCTCCCACATTCCTGCAGCCATGGAATGCAACCCACTGGGTTATGTCTTCCTACCAGCCAGCTCACAACTCTTACGTGTCATTGGAGGAATTTGGGGCTTAACAGTTCATGAGTTTTAAGTTTATCCCAGTTTAAGTTTATCCCAGGTCAAAGAATACTAATTGGACATTAGCCTTTTCCTTGCAAGTTGTGATCCCACTAGTCTGTGATGGAAGACGTTATTAAGATAATGTCCTTCTTAATCTTTTGTTGCTGACATTAGTAATACCAATTTAATAAGCCTTTTGAAAAAGACCTGCAAGTAGTTTCACAACATAGACCCAGGTCTGCAATCTGACTGTGCGCCCAGAATGTAGTACAGAAGGGTCTGTGAAAGAGATTTAAAGGCCATCTATGTATTCAGTACATTCTAGTGTCCACCCTGGGATGCTCATATCCCTCTCCAGATAATGAATATTTTGGTACTTGACCTCCACCTACTAAAAAAGCTTCCCAGGTCAAAAATCGCTTCTACTGTTGGCATAGTGTAGGGTATGCCACCCCCATGTCTGCCTCTGTGACACGAGAGAGTCATCTCAACATTAAATCAATTGCATTTAGAAGCAGACTGGGACAAAGTGTGTGGCCACACAAGAAAACATGGCTCAGAAATTGGAACTCTGTGTAAAGAAACTTTTCTAGAAACTTGTGTATCTTTTATGACAGTGTGGCTATCATGTGCTTTTATGTTAAAAGAAGGTAATTATTTATTGTAGAAGTTAAAACCATGAAGAATTAGAAATACTGAAATTAAAGTGCGGTTTGTATATTTACTTTTTCCTTTGGTGTGCTAGGACAACATTGGCATATTTTTCCTTCATTAGGACTTCTGTCTTATTCAGGTCCAGGGTGAATGTTTTGGTAGTGTCTAAAATTCCCAGTTCTGTATTCTGTTTTATCCCCACCACTCAGAATTGGCCCAGCCTACTTTTCAAAGACAAAATTATCAATTTCTCAAAGGTGCTTCTATAAATGTTGCAGTAGCCAAGAGCTTCATAAACATTCATGTGCTTTTTTATACCCTCTCTGAATTAAATGAGTGCTGTTCCCAGCATATAAGATGGCGAATTCAAGTCGAGAGCCATGGAAGTTAAAAATGGGCATTTAGTTTGATGCCCAGTATAAGTCACTTGATTTCCTATGTGCTCAGAAGAGTCACATTTTACTTTGTAAAAAACTCAGCTCATGCTGACTGTAGTTGCATTTGTGATTGCTTTACACATTTGCACATGAGGCCCTGTGATACTGAGTCAGGCAACCAGAAAATGAAGAACCTACAATTAAGAACCACTTGAGATAAATTTGGTTTGTGTGGCTTCATTAGTCCTACGTAATATTGCTGGGCAGAAGCAGGGATACGGTCTACTCTCGAGGACAGCAGTCCAGCTGCCTTGACCATGAGTCCCTCCTCTCTTTCTAAAACCCTGCCTCAAGGTATTTTCATGCAAGCACAAACAGCTTAGTTATTGTTACTTATTTTATTACAGCTTGTTGGCTGCGCCACAGTAATTGATTGTAGTCCATTGCTAAGGTCAAGTTAAAGCCATAACTTACAGTAACGTAACTGGGGCTGAAGTCAGGATTGAGTGTGTCCAAGGAAGGAGTAAGGGACGACAGCAGGTAGGTCGTTGTATGTCTGCTATGTGGCTTCTTTTTAGTACATTTCTTATTCAGCTGTGCCCTCTGTGTCTCCAAAGGTTACATTTTATCAGCATTTATCATCCAAATTATATTTTATCAGCATTTTTAAGTAGTCCTTGAATATAAAACCTGGAATAATTGATGTCCCTAAAACAGCTTACTAAAAGGTTGGGTTTTTTGTCTTCCCCCACCTCTTCATCTTTCTGCAGACTATACTCCGTCCACTTCAAGCTTTATGCTCTTTCCAGCTTCAGCATGGTGCCCAGATCCATCACAGCAAGGAGCATCTTCTCAAAAATGGCTTATATGACAAGCCAATGCCAAAGAATAAGCGCAAGCTCAGAAGAATGGAGCTTTTGGTGAATAATGTTAAAATATAAGAAAACTGTACTGACAGTACAATGGGATTTGTTTACAGCTAGCAAATTAATATGAATCTGGATTTGATCCAAACAGTTGACTGTACTGTAATAAAACAACTTTTAGGCCGTTCATAGGCAAGTTTATCTACCAATGTGACAAACAGTAATGGACAAGCTTTTTCATTTTTGCAGTAGGCCAGGTGCCTTTGTTCAGATGATAGAAGATCATTCGCATTTCCTATAGAAAAAAAGAAAACTCTGAGCATAATTTAGAGTTACGTTATCTCTTGGGTGACAAGTATGATCCTCAGCATGTCTGGATAAATTTACTTTGGAGAAGCTTTTATCAGTACGAAAAGACAAGGGATATGAATGTAATGGAACGGTAAGGCTTCAGCATTTAAAAGTATATTGAATTTCTGCTGAGCATTTTAACTTCAGTATCTAATTAGAGTAGGTTTTCAAACTAATTCCTTATATTACTTAGTTCAGATGAATATAAGGTGTGCTATTTGTATAGTTCTTTTTAACTCTGAGATTTTTATTTCTTACATTATTAGAATTCCTTTTTATAAATTTATATACATTTTACAATGCAGTTGGGTTTAGTTTATCTCCCAGACTTAATTTTTAAATTAAGCCCACATATGTTTTTACCAGAACCTGAACACTTCCAACTTAAAAAAAACCTGTGAATGTAGAGAAATGCATTTTGGAATTATAACTCAGGTGCTTCACTTTTACTTGAGCAAAAACTTCTCTTCTGCAGAAGGGGACATTTTATGGATATGGATACATCAGACCCATACCCTGACATACAATGGTTGTGATACTAAAGGAATTAAACCCCGTGTAAACAGCCCTGTAAGAAGTATGATGCAATGACAAATTATTATGTCTGGATACAACCTACTAACATGATTGCAGATCCATTAGATTTACATGTGTTCTTTAATTAGTTTTTCTCTTCTAACAGTGATATAACTGTACCTCTTTCTAATGGGAATCACTAGAAGTGGAAGAATTGGGTATTTTTACAAGCTTTGTGAAGTAATATTTTATGATCTGAAGGAAAAAAAACTGAAATAAAGGTTTTGATGTTCCTTTCTTCATGTTCTTAAATGCCTCCTTCATGAAAGATGAGATTAAAATGGTTAATGTTTGTCTTTACTATTGGTTCCACTCTAGGTAACAACATGGAGCTAATTGGGTACTAATTAGTTTTAGAAAAAGATATTTTGTCTTTAATTTATGAGCTGCAAGGCAAGAAACTACGGAAGTGGGGGGTGTAAACACAGCTAACCAATACATTAACTGAAAGCGTTTCTGCAATTAACAAGAGAGGTCAAAATTAGGTCAGAGATAGCTTTTGTTTAGGCATGGATTAATAATTTAATTTGTCTGGTTATGTTAGCAAAGTTTATGTAACCTTTTTCTCTTCTCCCAGTCTAGATAAATCCTGTATCTGTTGCTAAATTCAGCAAACCTGAAATTAGTTTTGACAAATCTGAAGCAAAACAGTCTCATGTGATTAATGATGGCATAGATGGACTTTTGTTGATGTTGGAACAGAAAAAGGGCATGTTTCTTCCTGTTGCAAAGCGCAGTGCTGCAATCTCCAGGCTGGCTTGGAGTCTGAAGTTGCAGTCTTGTGCAACTTGCGTGCGCAGCCTTGTGTATGACACTGCCTCCAGTTCTGGGGCTGGCAAGGCTCGTGCTGGGCTGGGAATCTGTTTCCCCTGTGCTCTGGGACATGGTCCAAGCATTCCTTAAGGAAACAAGGGTATCAGTTAGGCTTTACTGTTAATGCCATATTTACATATATGGATGATGTTCACATTTAATGTTGTATATGTTAATTTAGTTTACCTTATTTTAGATTCATCTAGAACAGTAATGTATCTTTTGACCTACATTGTGAAGATTATTTTCCTAGACAGAAGGCTAAATGTGTCTTTTCGTAAAATGTGAGTTTATATTATGGAGCACAAAAAGAAATTTATATCATAGCCTGGGATTCACAGACATCTGCAAAATGCCTTAGAATTACAGGATCAGAGAAATAGTTGTCTTAATTGAGTTATAATCCTACATTAAATACTCTTGTGCGTGCGATCTGTGCAGAGTTTTCATGTTTTTCCGCAAAGGACAAATTCCATACATCTTACAATAAGCACTTTTTAGTTTTGTTGATTCCTCTTGTTCTTCTAATTTTGCTCCTGTGGTTAACAGGATTTGTAGGGTCTAATGCTGGATGCATGGAAGCCTTTAATTGCTGATTTCCTGTGTTGTACAGTACTAGATCAATCACTATGCAGCAGTTGCTGAAGAAACAAAAAACAATTCATTGCAAACCTCCAGGCATTTTATTTTTTGAGTTTTTTTGTATGTCCCATCTCAGCTATAATATAGTGATAATTTAGATGCAACACAGCAGTCATACAAAGTTCAATTTCAGATTTGTTCAAAGCTATTAAACACAAAATAGAATACTTTTTTTTTTTACTTTTTTTGGTGGAACTTGCATGGCTTGAAAAATATACACAATGTAAGAGGAAGAGTTTAGAAAGTTTATTTTTTGTTTGTTTGTTTTGTCTTTTGGATTCAGAATTTACCTCTAAATACATTACCTCAAAGAGGTGGGTACGCTGAAGTCCAAAGTCTTTTGATGAAAGTTGTGCATGATGAAGTAGCACTCTTCGCAAGCATTTTCATTAGAATGAGTTTAATTTGCAATTTTATTTTTTGCTGTAATGGTCAATCTGTTTCATTTTTCACTTACCAAAAGATTAATGAGTCAAAACCATCAGTCTAACAAGATATTGATTAAAAAAAAAAGGAATGCGTTTGCTTCTGATGTTTGGTCCTGTGTCCTTGTCCACTTTGTACTTCCAAGTATTGCTACCAAAATGAAATCTGCCTTCCGTGTGCCACTATGTCATGCTTTGGGGAACTGGTGACATGGATAGCAGGCTTTTGGACACATGAACACATGTAAATTTTATAAAGGTGGGCGTTGTTAAGTCTCCATGATTTCATAATCTGTAAGACAAAGTCTAATAAAAAAGTCAAAGCCAGAAATCTTTCCAAAGAAGAACACGACCCTCCATACACCTTTTGTTTAGAAAGCTTTCAAATTAAAAGTGAAGAGATGCTCAGGACAAACAAATTTATTTTTCTTCAAGATTTTACTTTCATTGCCTCATAACCCCATTGGAATTCCAGCTGGAAGATGGTGTTACCATACTACCAAGAAAGTACTCTTTTATTAGTTTTTCTTTAAATAAAAAGAAAACTTTCAACTGACTTCAAAAGGGGCAAAATTATTTTAAGACCAAGGGTTTTCTTCTCAACTGTTACATTAGATAAAAAATTGCTTATGCCGCATTATTTTCTACAATTTCCCTGCTTGTTTTGAAATGTAATTAAAACCTGAACTTTTAAAAAGGGATAGTGGTTCATGCTTTTCTCCTGAGGTTTGAGTTTATTATGCCTACATACATGAATGCACATAAATTATGTATTTGTTTCTGCTTCAAAGCAATAAAAGATCTAATTTACTGTGATCATGTGCCACTCCATCTCTACAGAACTGAATTTGTTCGCGTGTGCTGGTATCACAAAGAGGTAAGCCCAGTCCTTTTTTTGTGCCTTCTTAACACCATTCAGTCAGTTAATGAAGAGATGTGCCTTTTCCTATGCGATTTGAAGAAAAAGGTTCCTCTGTTATCCATTGAAACCTGCATGAAGACTAACGTGCTGTGGCAGTTTCTCAAGCATTTCCATTTCAGAGCTCTCCTCTCTTTCTGCAGTAGTGGCCGACTTCTGTTTGCTATGCCACAAACATGCACACCTTCCCACGCTCTAGCATCCCCCACCACTGCATCTCCAGCTCAGTGCCCTACTAGGAGTAATGATCTGAATATCCTGCATCTCACCCACATGTTCTCCTTCCCCAAATCGTTGTACTAAAAAAAAAATGCTGGTTCTGTTCTCATGCAGCCATTCCTCATCTCCCTGCTACAAAACCTGCACTTTAGGGACTTCCACACACACTTAGTTACCAGGCTTGTTCCTTGTGTCCCTTGTCACAATCCCTCCAAAGCCCCAGCACTTCATGTCCTGAGAGCTGCTCCTTTTGTGGTAGGGGACAGATGGCAGGGGGAAGTAAAGAGGGGAGAAGGAGAGAAAGGTCTGTGTTTTAAGAAGTTGAATAAGAGACTTGCATAAAAGTTGTTCTGTTGCTAGGGTATGGCTGCTATAAAGCTTGATACTCATCCCTATGCTTGGTGTTCACTTAATGCCAGGATTGTCCTAACAGTTTGACTTGTTTGTGGAGTATATCCTAGGCAGCTGCTTTCTTTTACTGGTTTAAGATTCACTAAATATTTCTTTGGATCCCTTTGTATTTCATAAAAGATGCTAACTAGTTTTCTGTGTGATAAGGTACTTCTATCACTAAGCAACAGAAAAATTGCTATACCTGTGGGGCAGCAATGCTTGCAGTACAGTTATGGCTTAAGTTGATGTATATACACCACTTGATCTGGTTGGACCATGCACACTGCACATCTTCTGTCATGGATGTAAGAGGCAGCAGATGCTCAGCTGGAAGTAGCTGAACTGTTCTCTCTGCCCATGTAAGTAATAATTAAAAACCTCAGTAGCTGTAACAGACCATATGCTATGCTGTGGCCTACTGTGTCTGTAAGGACAGGTAACATATTTTAGCCTTTATAGCTGAACTGAAAATGGGACTTTATCTGGCATATGAAAGATTCTTTTGGGCTTGAATACTAGGATTTACTCTCAATAAAGAGGTGTATCAAAGAGTATATAAAAAGATTTAAAGCATCTTAAGACATATCTACTCTTCTGTGTGTTAGGGGAAGAGAGCAACTTAGAATATTTGGCAAATTAATAATATATAAACCATTTGCATATATACATGCATGTAAATATAGATCATGTATTTACAAAATGCATAAGTAATTATTATAAGTTATCACCACCTTTTAAATAGGTTTTGAAAGTAAAATTTCTATGGAAAAAAAGTCAGTGGTTTTAGTTCCTTGTTTTCCTTTTGTATCTATCTCAGATATGTAGATAAAAGTGATAGTAAATTTCTAGTGGCTTTTTTTAATATGCTTTTTTTATACATTTTTAAATTGATGTATTGAGAAATGGGTCATATACTGGTTGCAATTAAGCATTTGCAGAATTGAGGTAATTTACATTATGTTTGAATCTTTTCTGTAATTACTAGCAGAAGGTAATGAGGAAAAAGTGATACTGTAATATATTAATTTATCAACTTATGGTACTTTATTATACTTGAAGGGTTTACTCTAAGGGTTTTTATACTCTATTATAGTCTAAGGGTTTCTTCTTTACACTAAATCAAGTTCCCTATTCTTTTCAGGGATTAGATAGGATGTCTTGAGTCAGTGCTAGATATGCTGGTGTATGCTAAATGTGGAATCAGTATTGTAAGGAATACTAAGTTTAGATGAAAAGATCATTTATATAATTTTCTCTAGAAAGGGTATGTGGATTTTATTTTTCACTGAGAGTGTCTATGGAGTAGTGTCTATGGTTTTTTCCATTTGAGTGTAATGAAGTTATGCAGAACATCTTACTGGTCATTCTGTTTCATTCTGGATTGTATCAGTAATGGATTTGCTAATGGAAAGTGCTGGTAGTCAGGTGTTAACCAAAAAAACTGAACACTTTTACAGTTTGTGACTCTTGCCTTATTCAAAGCATTGTCTTTCTCTTTTTCTTTGAGCAGGCATTTGTAGTAGACAAAATATGTACTTCGGTTGATCTTGAAACAGTTGTGAGAGTCTTGTTCTGCTTGGCTTTGTTCACCTGTCTCCCCCCAGACAGACAGCAGTTCCCCACTCTGGGATCTGTGCTGCTGCTCTCCCTGTGATCAGCGAGGGTTCCACCTTCTTTAGCTGTGCAGGCTGAACTTACATCTCCGCCTGCAAAACTAAATCATCCCTGCCTCTCTGTTCAGTCAGCAGTCATGTTTCCTTTTTGACCCCGTCGTCACTGTGGAGTCACAGATGATATTTTGCGGAGCTGTTCCGGCACTGTTGGGGCATTATGTGCTTTTGATACGAGGAAGGAGAACATGGTGTGAACGTAAATTTCTGTTGCAGTTACTGTTCACTAGGGGTTTATTTGAAATGGAAGAAATAAAAAGTCAATATTTGTCCAATGATAAAGGACCAAATATGAAAGCAAACTTTTAAGGGCCAGATTTTACACCTTGCCTAGGAGCAGGTAACAGGAGGTCCTCGCTTATGTGCCCTTCGCAAGATGCAAGGGAAATCACAGCCCTTCTGTTCAAGGGAATGGAAGAACAGTTCCTTCTCTCTACCTCTAGAGGCATGTATCATTTCAAAGACGGAGAGAAAGGGGCATGACTATTATATAGCTCGAAATTGTTGTAACACTGTATATTACCACTATAAAAGTGAATCTGTGGATGGATGCAGCCTTTTCTTTAGGATATGTCCTCTTTTAAGTTTTTAAAGGCTTTATAGCAAGAGGAACTTAAGTGTATTTAAAAATCAAACAAAAGAAGCATTCGCTTACCTGGCAGCATTGTTTACCTCAGACATAAACTGATTTGAATTACTGTTGTTGTCACAGTGTGTATATGAGAAAATGATACCTAATTCACAGTGATAACAAAGTTTGGGGGCAGGAAATCGGGTGGTTTTGGTTTTGTTTGTTTTTTTCGAGGTAGCTGTAAAATTCAGGAGCAGAGAAGAAATTATTGGAGGAATTGGATTGGATGTGAAGAGAGGTATGAGTTAAAGAATTGGAGAGTTTAGACCCTGTAATTTGCATCTTCTCTGACTTTGTGGGAACGTGGGAAAAATTGTAAGGTGAATGCTATAACCTTTCAGAGAACTAACTCAGTCTTCATCTTTATATTCTATTGAAATTTTAAAAAAAGGTCCTGTAGTGCCCTTTGCAGAGGTATGAACTTTGCCTTTATGAAGCTTTGGATGAAATTTTGGTGTTTTGGATTGAATTCACAGCAAGTTTCACAGTTAGCTTCAATGTTTTGCCTGCAAAATACTGAGTATATTCTGCCTCCAAAATTCCTGAAGCAACTATAGAAGATGGAAACCTAGTTGCAGTATTACAGCACTTTGTATGTCTCCAGCTTTCATAATGAAACATCAGCCTCCTGAAATAATTGTGTGAATTGTGTCTATTCAATGGCAACAGCTGATTTTCATCCCATTTATAAGTTACATCTAAAGTTACAGTCATACTAGTTCCTTTATTTTGAGAAAATTACTAGTTCCTAGAAGTAGGTGTTTGGCAGGTAGTTATTTATATCAAATTGTATTTATATCAAAATGTTATTCATATCTACCTATTTGTATTTATTCACTGATTTTTAGTAACTTTGTCATCTGCACAACAGATTTCCCGCCTTATAGTCCAAGGTGCTGTTTCTGATGTGTGGCAGGTAATGGATGTTCATGAATAAATGCTTCATACACAATTTCTTTCTTGGGGAAAAAAATGCAGTGCTTTTGATTAACAATGGAACTTAATAAAGGGGAAAAAATAACATATGACAGAAGTGCTCTGTTGAATGGTTCTTCCAGTTAAGTTGATGATTTCTACAGGGGAATGCCTCATGAATAATTCAGATAAGATGGAAGCAAGTGCCTTGCTGGCCAATGACTCAATGAAGAAATCATGTTGGAACCAAAGCATCCTATGTAAAATGCATGAGAGTCTTAATGCTGATGTTTAAGTATTAATAAGTTTTGTCCTGTAGGATAGGCAGAGGTGCAGTAGGGTTGAACCCCAAACAGCATTTGTGTACATCGCTTCTGAAGCTGTCACAAATGCTGTTTTAAAATGGAAACAAGTGGATGGTCACTGTTGCCTAAAGTAGAGCCAGGCTCCAGTTCTCAGGCAAGCTGAACTGGCTTTTTAAAGAGAGCATGGTGACAAAATTTTACAGATGGGTATGGAAAAACTATAGGGAAGAAGCAGGTACTCCGCTCTCTGTTGCTTTGCTTCCTGAAGAGTTAAACTTCTTTGTGTAAATAATCTAAGCAGGAACAGAAGCAAGCTTTAATAGAAATCCAGTATCTTTTAAAAATGAACTGTGGTAGCTCATGTAAGAAATGCGTAGTAAATACCAACTGTTGTGTTTTAATTTCCATATTTATTAAACAAATATATTTGTTGTGCAAATATACCCCAGTTGTGAATGCAGCCTGTAGATGCTTGAGTTATGCAGGATATTTACTGTTACGGAGGATAATGACTGTTACCTGAAAATCTTTGAGGAGTTTAAAAAGGTTGCTTAATTTCTGCATTTTCATTGTGGTGCCAAAACCTGCTAACATGCTTGCTTTATGCTTGAAAGGAGTTCTTGAAAAGTTAATGGGTCAGTTGTGCCATTCCTATTTATCTGTTTCATTAGTGCTGTTTGGTGAGGCTAGAATTTATGCTTTGCAGCGACTGTGGCTATTGAAGGCCTCTCTTAGGTACAGCTGGAGACCGTTCCTTTTGCTTCTGCCTCACCATCATCGTGGGTTTGTACTCTGGCATAAGAACTTCTCTGCAGCATGTAAAATTTGTTTCAACATCCCAGAGCTGAAAACCTGTTCTAATGTGCAGTGGCATTCAAAAGGTCAGTGCAATACTGGGTAGCTACTGCAGCAGTTTTACCCCTTCTTAAATATGTTATCACAGAGGCACTACCAGCGTTGCTGATGGGCTCGGCCTTGGCCAGCGGCGGGTCCATCTTGGAGCCAGTTGGAAATGGCTTTGTCCAACATGGGGACAGCTTCTGGTGTCTTCTTACAGAAGCCACCCCTGTAGCACCTCCCCACCGAAACTTGCCACGTAAACCCAATACAGTGTACATGCACTGCTGACAGCACAGCTGCAGGATAAGGTTCGCAGACCAAGACCAGCACACACGACACCAACAGCAGATCAAGGACAAAATAGCACTTTTACTGAATGCAGGTACAGCTGAAAAGTGGCAGCTCCTGAGGGATCCAGGGCACACGTGGCATCTTTGTGCTGCAAGAACAGCGGGCAGACATTTAGCCAAATGGCCCAGAGGAGCCCTGGCAAGGGGCCGTGCTCAATGCTGCAGAGGAAGGTGAAAAACCCCCAGGGACCAGTGCCAGTCTGCCCCGGAGGGAAAAATTCCTTCCTGACCCCAGAGCTGGCGATCGATCGGCTGTTCCCTGAGCACGTGAGCAAGACCTGCCTCCCGGCCCCACGGGGTGGTCACACCTGCCAGGGACGCCACCACTGCCCGACCCCTTCCCTCCCGCAGCCTGGATCCATCTCAGGGGCTTCCGAGAGTGGCAAGAGCCCCTAGACAGATCGGCCTGGGGGGTGAGAATCCTTCCCGTGCCCGGCAGGACACCAGTGGGTGCTCCAAAGCACTGGGGAAGGTGCTGGCTCTGATATCCCTTGCAAAGTCTTTGCAGCCCATTCCTTACTGCCGCTGCCACGGGCTCTGCAGGGGATGAGGTGGGCGAGCTCTGCAGTGCTCCTCAAGCACCAAGAATGCATTCCCAGGGTCTTGGCAGGCCACCAAGCCAACCTTTGCCACTGCTATCCAGCTGAAAAGGCCTGACAGCCATGGGCACCTCCAGGTGTTTGTGGCGCTTCTCCTCTCCCCAGGAGCTCGTCTCCATTCCCCAAAGGAAGGATGAAGCAGGACTGCCATCCAGCAGATGTAGCTTTGAATGTAGCCCCGCCAGGAGCTGGGATTGCAGCAGAGAACCTCTAGCATCCTCGTCCAGCCTCGAGTCTTCCCCCCTCAGCCCCTCCAATTAATCCCTCTGGCCCCTCAGAGATGTCCTCTCCCATGCCATGGGGCAGCCCCTGGCCAGCTCTGTCCTGAGGGCACAGCCTGGCAGGCTGGCGGTGGGGCACGGGAGGATGCCCCTTTTGTCCTGCCTGGGCATGGTGACGCCGCGTTGCCGGGTGGTGGCACTGTGACATGGGGGTGGCAGGGCCCCCAGGAGGAAGACCTTTGGGGTACTGGCCCCGAGGCGGTCCCTGTGCCCCGGGGCTGGGGGCCGTCCCTGCCCTTGGTGGCCATGCACTGGGCACAGCTGGGACAGCCTGCTGGGCTCCCTCCCTGTGACCCTGTGCAGCAGGCTCCCGGTGTCACCACGGCAGGGCCAAGAGCCAGGTCGCAGCTTGGCCTCGGCCAGGGGCTTCTCCTGCTGCGCCACAAGCAGCCAGGTAGCTCGTTAGCTGAGGGCAGCGTTGCCTGTGCTCTCAGCCTGGAGGAGTCCAGCAGAGCCCTTCCCCTAGGACGGAGCGAGCCCCGCTTCAGCACAGGGCTCGGGCATTCCTTCTGCAAGCCACGCTCCCTCCCAGGGCTCGTGTGAGCAGAGGACGTCATCCAAAGTCTTGCTGTAACATGAAGTCCTTGCAGTCATCTCCTGCTCTGCTCGTCCTGTTCATAAAGCTCAGCGGCTGGACCAGGGAGCGTGGGAGACACCCTGTCCTGCCTCGCACCTCTGCAGAGTCACCTTCCCAAGCAATGGCCATGGCCTGGGTTTCTGCAGGAGGGGGCAGCCAGCACCTCTGGCCCATGGAGGGCTGCTACACTTCAGTGCAATGCTTCAAGCAACAGACCACAGCACGTGCCACTGCACTGAAGCTGCATGCTGTGGACCCAGCTGAGACCTTGGTCCTTGGGAAGAAAAGCTGGCCTGAGAAGGCAGGCCAGTCCCTTTGCGAATGCCACCTTGAACCAAGTGGCAAAAATGGCGTCAGGCTCATTTTTGTTGGGGCTCCTCCTTGTCCCCATTGCACAAACACTGTCTTGAGTGCTCCAGGATGGAGAAGTCATGGGGATGCCTCCTTGTTGTTTCCTTCTCTACTCCCCCGCAAGCTGTGAGTGGCACAGGAGGAGAGCTTCTCAGGGCAGAGCTGGGAGTGTGGAGCAGAAAGGGGGGCAAGTATGTGATGTGCAGCAGGGCTTTGCCCACCCCCCTGGTGCACCATGCAAGTGCCTAAGCAGACCTGGATGGGAAGAAATGCAGTTGTGTGGAGCACCAGGTGCTGGAGGCAGCTCGTAGAGCATCCCTGACCACAGAGCCAGGGCACAAGTGGCATCTTGCTACTGCAAGAGCAGCAGGCAGTAACTTGGAAAAGCCAGCCTGAGAAGGCAGGCCAGCCCCTTTGCCGACTTCTACCTTGCCCTGAACTTCAAAGATGGTATGATAGGCCAAGTTGTTCCTTCTGGGATTAGAGCCTGTCATCCACTGAAGTTAGAAAAACATGTTTCATGACTGCAGTAGTTTTCTCTAAGCTTTTTGAGTTCACAGCTGTCCTCCATCTCTGGGGTGCCCCTTGGAAAAGTCTGCCTGGGACTGGAGCATCTCTCCTCTGAGGAGAGGCAGAGAGAGCTGGAACTGTTTCACCTAGAGAGGGAGGTGGTTGTCCCACTCTACACTGCACTGGTGTGGCCCCACCTTGAGTACTGTGTACATTTGGGCACTTCAGTGTAAGAAGGGCATACAAACTGTTGGAGTGTGTCCAGAGGAGGGTGACCAAGACTTCTAGGAGGAGGAACAGAGGTCACTTGGTTCTTTGCAGAAGAGAAGGCTGAGGGGTGCCCTCATCGCAATGTACACCTTCCTCAAGGGGGACAGTGGAAGGGGGAGGTGTTGATCTCCTCTCTCTGGTGACCAGCGATAGGAGACAAGGAAATGGAATGAAGCTGCGTCAGGGGAAGTTCAGACTGGACATTAGGAGAAGGTTCTTAATTGAGAGGGTGGTCGGTCACTGGAAAAGGCTCCCCAGGGAAGTCGTCACGACACCAAGCCTGTCAGAGTTTAAGAAGCATCTGGACGATGCTCTTAATCATATGGTTTACATCTAGGTAGTCCCGCGAGGAGCAGGGAGTTGGACTTGATGATCCTTATGGGTCCCTTCTGACTTGAGATATTTTATGATTCTACTACACATCTGAAGTAACTGGTCAAAATACCACTGTACACTGTTTCCCCATTACCTAGAGTCTTAACAGCTTGCTATTTTTAAACAAGCTGATGATTTCTGCTTGGCAATTTTTGTTAGAAATAGAAATAATTGTATATAGTTCTTGCATACTATCCTTGTCTTTTGCAGTGTGCCTTCCTGGATATAATAGGTTTTAATTAAACCTACTCAATTTGACAAAAAATATTTTAATGATGCTCCGTAATGCCAGACTTTTTACATTTAATGGCACTTAGAGCACATTGACACATGGAACTGTTGTGACATGTTTATATTTCAGTGTTCCTTGGATCAAAAGTCTGTTTTAATAAAAAATGACACAGTATTTATGACACTGTGATACATAGGTCATTGATTCTTAAGGCTGCAGGGAACAGTATGGCATGATTTCAGGAAAGTAGATGTGATCCCACTGAAATTTAATGACAGTTTTAGCAAGAGTATCAGTAATTCAGGCTCCCTATAGCTTTTGATTTCCTTTAAGGAAATTAACTTTAAAAATATTAATTCCAGATAACAGGTCAGATACAACTTCAGCAAATAAAACCTAGGAAATATGGGCTAAAGCAAAATATGTCGATGTATTTTAGTCCTTAAATCTCAAAGTCAACATGGTTGAACATGATTTTTAGTTAAGCATATGAGCAAAAAGATTTCAGGTAATGTTGTAGATTAATAGTATTTCCTGATGGGTGAGATGGGATAACTGGCCATGTGTGTCCTTCAGACAAGCTGCAATGTAGAGTTGTTAACTTAAAACATCATTACGATGTTAGCATCTTGTGATCGTGTTTTTCAAGTCGGTGAGCTATGCAGTTAGCCACAAATGCTCAGTGGAGCAGTGTAGGTCATACTAGTCTTTAAGCTTGTTGCTGCAGAAGTATTCCAGGAAGAAAAAAACCCCAACAAACTAATTTCAGCATTAAAAAATGTAACTTTTACCAGTGCCTTTCCTGTTCTGTTAATAGACTTTAATCTCTCTGTGAAACAGAAATCAGGACTGTAGTCTTGCTAGAGGTTTCTCACTCAAGCCACAATTTATCCATAGCAAGATTTTTAATTCTCATAAATTGCAACCATAGTTTATGCTTTACAAAAGCATGAGTTACTGCAGATACTCCTTCAGGACTGCTTGGGTTTCTTGAGCTTTTCAAATTCCTCTGATGTCTTTTCCTTGATTTTCGACATCTCCTTTATGCTAGGAATTACATTCTAACCTCCTAGGTGTCTCTCTTGACATGCCCTCTTCCCAAATTAGGGCGTATGAGGGCATATGCTGACCCACCTCTCTGACAGGCTGTGTTTAAATATCTTTCCTTTGGCTTTTGTCTGACAAGTTGCTAAAAACCAGAGTACCAGTTTTCCCAACTAATAAATTATCGGATCCTTTCTCTTATTTTTATATGCGTAGTTTTTGATTGGAAAGGCTGAGAATTACTTCTCTGGGTGTCTGGAGTTTAATTGCTTATAAATTACTTCTTTCATTTGCCTTACTGTGCTAACCACTTTCTATTAACATTGCTTTCAAAGATCGATTTTCTTTGCTTCAAAGACCTCATATCTCAATATGAGATTACAACATTTTATGGTTCATAAGGCTGTATCTTAAACTAAAACTGCAACATACAATTGTGTGCTGCCATGGCATCTGTTTCCTATACACTGTTCTGTTTTAAATTTGCTCTTCAGGAAGATCTCACTAATTTTCCCATTTGGGACCTCTGGCCTTCAAGTATGTTAACTGGCATTTTATCAGATTATAACTTTCTATAGAGCACTTACTGTGCTATAGAATACAAGACCCAGCTCAAGATTTGTTAACTGTATTATAGGAGATGTGTGTGGGTGAGTTTGTAAGGTCATGTGGTGCTCTTTTGTCTTCTCTCTTAAACCTTGTCCCTCAGTCATCTGTATATTGGTGCCCATCAAGCCTTGGCTTTGGTGTGTGTCTGCTTCCTTTTGTGAGGAAGCTGTAGCGCTGAACACAATCTCTAGACAAACCGGAGATAAGCTTTCCCTTTTCCAGTACAGACACAACTGGTGTGCTCTAAAGGGGCCCAAGTCTACTGCGGTGGAGAGGCAACTGGTATGCACAGTGCTCAGTGAATTTAGACATAGAGGTCTAGATATTTTCCAGAGTCTTTGAGATGTAGTTTTTGTGTCTGTTCAGTGAGGTCAGTGAAAGCCTCAGCCCTCCTGGTGTTCCTGCTGGTCCTCTCTGGACTCGGCCAGCTCCACTTGCAGTGCGTACCCCGTACAGTAGAAAATACTTGATCCTGCTGATGTGTGCAACAGGATCCAGCTACCTCGAGGCAAGGATGATGTGTGAGAACACTTGTTTCTCCTCTTCCCCTAACTTTACCCCTGTATCTTTGTCATGCCTCTTTGGACAATGAGACAAGGACTGTGATGGCCAAAGGAAAGATATGTTCAGACATTCTCTTCAATGTAATTTTATTTGACATAAAATTTTACTGCACTGGAATTGAGTGTAGTATCACAAAACCAATGTTATTCCTTCCTTGGGAAGGAGCTTAAACACAGTTAATGTTTAGTAATGAATGAAGCTGGATTTCTTTTTAACCTTTCTGAATTTTGCCTTAGTGTTTGTTAACTTTCTGTCCAGTACAAAAGTACCATCTTTCATTAAAAGAAAACATTGTGCTCTGATTTCTGAAAGATCCCAAGGGATTCCCATACTTTTGAGCACTAATCCTGCTAAAAGTCATTTATACTAGTAATTTGTTTTAATTTGTGGCTGTGGGTAATAGCTGCTTAGGCTTCTGATGTTTACTAAGTTTTTGTTGATGTTATTGTATAAGCAATTTTTCAGTGGAATGGAAATATTTATGTAAAATTTGACTAGGCGTGACAGTGCTGGTGTTGTCAGACCAGCGCCTGTTGTGAACTCCCTTAAACTACATGAGAGTTAGTTCAAGGGAAGCTTTAAAGTTTGTTAAACGTTTCTAAGACACGTCAGTGGAACTGGCTGGAACTGGCTTGACCTGTACAATGTACTAGATCTGATCAACAGGAGATGCGGAGTCTACTTACTTTCCATTTTCTGTATCTGCTGCTAAAATGTTTTTATCTCTGACGTTTCATGAATGTAACAGAATCATGTCAGTGACTAAAGGGATTCCATTTTCCCTGGCCTTTTATTATAGATTGACATAGCCTTATGTGGCAACATGAAGTATTGTTTTAATACTTTCTAGAAGCATTGGATGCTCGCTTCTGGGCATATGTGAGCACTGAAGCTGTTGTTCAAAAACTTGAGTTTCATGGTGTGCATTATAAGCGTGCTGGTTTTAAGGATGTTGAAAACAAATTTTGATTTTTCAACTAAGTAGCCCCTTGGTAAAAGAAGCGAGTAATAGAGAATAAATTGATTTGCCTCTTAGGGGATGACTCTTCTGTGGTGATAGAATGCATTGTTTAGTCCAGAAATACCAGTACAACACTGGGGAACGTAGACATGGTTGAGAAGCAATATCGGTTCAAGGGAAATGTGTTAGTGAGGCATCGGTAACTGTGCAGCTGGGAGAGAAGGAAAACAACCAGGAAATTTCCCAGCCTAAACAGAGGGACTGTTGAAAAATCTGGTTAGAGGTTTAGTGGAGCAGAGAAACTACTAATATAACAATAGGACGCTGAATGGATTTGGAAGGTGAATTTCCAAGATGTGTATTTTATTTATATATGTAAAAATGTGTAAACATACATATTTACATATGTACACATATTGTGTGTGATTGTATACTTTGAGAGAATGTATACTTTGTCACCAAACTGTGCATAAATGAAGGCTATAATTTCGCTTTGAGTTTTTGAGGGTGTCCTTTTCAACTTCTTGGTCTATAGTTTCTGGTGTCCGAAGAATCCCTTTGCGGGGGCTGTGCTCTGTGGTGCACTGTAAGAGGAACTTTATTTACAATGTATTTTCAAGCAGAATTAATCAGTGGTAACCCTAGGCAATTGATTTGTCCAAAGCAGAAACTGCATGATATTGTTATGAATGCGTAGGGAACTGTACACAGACTGTACATTTTTGGAGTTTGTCTCAATTTTTATTCTCCTTTTTTAATTATTATTTTTAATGATCTCTGTCTTTTCACACTGCAAATGATATAGTAGTGGAGTTTTACAGCTACTTTCCAATTTCTAATGTCAGTAAGTATAGTTTGAGGGGAAGAGGATCATAGAGCCTTGAGTAAAAGTAAACTTAGTGGGCCTTCCATGTCCAACTACTTTTTTACTCAGAGGCATGGGCAAGAAACAGTAAGGTATCTCCTGGTTTGGGTTGGGATTTTGTTAGGTACCAAGTCTTGCAATGAGATTTGTGTGTCCTTGGGTTCCTGTGAAAATCCAAGTGTCAAACAGTACTTGAGACCAGTGTCCAACTTTATTTCATTTAAAGCTCAGCAATGGTCTAAGCTCAAGTACAAATACCTTGGCTAAAGGAGGAGCCATTATGTAGCAGCTTCCTTAAACCACAACAGCAGTTGTGGCTACTTATCGCTAGGGAGTATGCTTTGAGGGATTTCATCTGAAGGCCATTTTAAGTTCAGCTCAAAATATGTACGAAATGTGTGGGAAAAAACCCCTTGAAAATCATGAAGCTGTATACAGCTTTTTAAAGGTCTTGAGTAGTTATGTAGATGGCCCACAGAGCTAAGGGGAAAAAACAGATCTATAAGGCTATCTAGGAATTTGAACAACTTATTCTGGGGAATGAATCAAAAAATTATTACACCTTGCTATTTCAAGAAAACTAACTTCATGATTTTATTCATCTCTCTGCCAGAAAGAACACATCTCATTTGAGGAAAGTGGGGATTTTTTTTGCTTTTGTTTATAATTCAATCCTTGTTCTCCACACAAGAACTACTTTGCTATAGCAACTTTACTGGCACCCAGTAGAGTTCATAAATAGCTTGTAAACAATTTTTTTTGTCTTTGTAAACACCTTCAAAGCAAAGATTTTGTCATGGTTGAATGGAACTGCACATTGCAGAAGCAGCCATTAGACCTGAAGACAGACTAATTAGATGTCTGCCTTTTGCTACATGATATTAAGACTTAAATTCTAGCACACCTAAAGTTCATGCAATTCCAGGCATCAGTCAATTAGACAAAGGAAAAACAGGTCAATTTTATTAGACTCCATGACTCAGGCAGTTGATTATACTGAGAAAACACAGGACTTAGTGCTTTAGCAGAGGGTTTGCTTTTGTAATTGACTAACTGCTGCCTCCTGCTCTATTGACCTTCACTAATTTGTAGTATTGTCTGTCATTCCTTATCTGCAGCTGAGCGGAGAGGTTCATATGTAAACATCAACATCGTTAAGGTCAGGGGGGACTGCATCTGTCTCTGTAGCCTGTTCATTTTAATTGTGTGTACAGCCAAGCTGCAGGCTTTCTGCCATTTTGTTCCGCAGATCTATCTGAAAATCTGCAGTCTTTGTCACACTGTCACTGTTTCAATAATAATGAAATGAATAGTGAAAATAGCTATGGATCATTTAAAAACCTCGCGAGTTTCTTCTGGTACGGTCCCTGCGCTGCCACGGTGCTGCAGCGGTGTGGCATCGCCTGGGAAGCAGCTCTGTTTCAACGTGTGTGGCATGGTGGTGTATCACAACGGTTATATCCTGTTGTTCTAGTTGCCGTGGGACTCTCTCTCCTTGGCGTATCAGTGGGGAGGCCGAAGCAGAGAAAACAGCCCGAAACTTTTACTCGGAAAGGTTGCATAAATACCCTCAAGTTGTATTTCTCAATGTTTTGCATATGTCTACATGAAGTGGAAAAATGTGTCAATGTTGACAAGGGCCTGTCAAGATTCCAACTTTTTAAGAAAATTATTATTTACCATTATTACCAATGCAGCATGTAAATGTTTGCGGATTTTTAACACATTGGCAGTCCTATTAGTTAGAAACATGGTGACAAAAGTGCTGTAGGATCACTGTTTGGTAGTTTCTATATAATCTCATTTCTGCTGCAGAATGATTGTATATAAAAATATTGCTTTTTTTCTTCCTTGAAATACTTATGAAGTTTCAGTTCTGTTTGTGATATTTCCCATAGCCTGATGTATTTTCGCATAAACTGTTTTTGGTAATAACCATATTAAATATCCTTATTTTAATTTCATCTCTTTGTTCAACATAGCAATCTTTCTATTTCAGCAAATGATTCTTCTTCCTTTGATGTTTCTTCCCTTTGGATATCTGCATCCACTTATTTTCCTCTTACTTTACTTTGGCTAAGCTGACATACATGATAGTCTTTTAAGAGGTTTTCCAAAATTCTTCCTCTAGCCTCTTATGTTGATATTGCTTAGTCTGAAGCTTTTCAGTAAGTTGTTAGATAAATACTCAGAAATCTTGGTGCCATCACTTTGATAGCAAATGACTGCTCCTTCTCCGTCCTATAATGAGATGGAGGACCCAAACATAATTTTTTTACTTCCGTGCTCTATATCCCAGTGAGCTATCCCAATTAATAATCAGCTTCATTTAAGTACCAGGATTCTGAATTATTTTGCATGCAGAGGTTCTAGTTTGACTTTTTTCACATTGATTTGTGATGTATTTTTCTTGTATTCCAAAGCTTCCTTGTTTTTGAAAACAATACATTTATGCATTCACAACCCCTATTGACATGGTATGAATCAGGAATAAAACTGACACATTTTCTTCCTACTAAAGATTGTGAATAAGAATTCTAAATAAGTGTTTTCACATACTCTAATTTGAGCAAGAAGTACAAAACAAAGAGAATAGATGCTTGAAGGTCTGGTTTTGAAGCAGTCTTGAGTATATAGAAAGACGGTGAGTGCATTAATGGACAATCAGCAATTTCACTTCGGCAAAAGTTGATGAAAGTTTTTTTGAAGGCAGTGACCTACCTGATCCTCCCTCCAGCCTTGCTACTTCAAAATGATCTTCAGAAACCAGTGCTAACCCATACAGAATGCTGAGAAGAGCTAAAACTCGTTCTGCGCATCGTGATGACTAATTGAAAGAAGCAGCTTGATGAATTTTCTAGTCCAGTAGTCTGGCTTTTGCAGAGAAACCACATTTCTGAAACACTGAAACACAGCAAGCTGAGACCAAAAAGTTATTGCCTCTAGCAGTGGATCTTTGATCTGGCTCTGACTGATGTTGTGTAGCTGTGAATTCCTCAAGGTGACGCAACATCAGTTCTGAGCTGTATTGCTTGCAGATCTGGATGATGAAGCAGAAAAATAACGTGTGTACATATTTAACCCTGCAGCTGTGTTACACTGCATTTCCTTGAACTCAAGCTCATGTTTATTCCTTGCATTGCTTTCTTGAGAAGAACAGTGCTGTTTGTGTATGAGAGCCCTAATGGTGATACCTCTTCTTCAGTGTGACCAAGCATCACTTCTGCCTGCCAGGAAAGTGTAGATGAAAGAAAGGAAACCAACTAATGCCCTTGGGAAACGACGGTAAAATACTGTCCTCCTGTGTTGAATTTGCACATTATGAGTGCTAAAAGAAAGCAGGTGTACCGCAGTTCTCTGTGAGCTGAGGAGTTGGGGGTAAGATCAGCCATGACGGGTGTTGTACATTCCCTGTACAGCTAGCGGGAAGAAGGAAAAATCCTCAAAAAGTTTGTGTCCTAACAGTTGCATATACATTGCACGCACATTCTTGGATGTTATTTTCCTACAACGGCCAGATGACATCTATCTCCCTGCCTTAGTAACATTGCTGTAGTGACATGCAGATGAAGGCAAGGTCAGCCCCAAATGAAAAGGCATTCAACAAGCCCTTTATTCCCAGACAGAAGGGAAAGCTTTTTTTCCTTTAAACCATGCTTCATCTTAGTGTCAAGTGACTGAAACATAGAGTGAAGCAGAGAGAGAGGTGTAATTCGGTTAATTCAATTTGGCCTATATTTCCAAGATTTGAGCGAAGACTGACTAAACAATTTGAGGGGAGTAGTTTGTGGTTTTGTTTTGTTTCGTTTTTAAAAAAAGATTAATTACAGCTTGTAAGAAAATTGTCACAACCCCTGAAACTTATGAAATATTGAGATATGGGTACAACATCGATACAGATTATAAGTAAATAATACATTATTTATGCAGTGCATTTCATCAAGAATAATTTCAAAGTGCTTTGCAAATTACTGGCTTATATACAAACTTATGCCGTGGACAGCAGAGACCAAAAGAGTGTAATGCCCATTTTAGAAAATCACTTCGAAATTACTGATAAGCAAATTTGCCTTTATTAGATCATGGGGCAAAGGTGGCAGTGGCTGGGGGAAGAGCTCAGGTGGAACTGGGGAGTCAGGAGGTTCTTGTGAGACTGGCATCAAGACTGGGAGGAAGGAGTCTCTGAATGTGGAGTAATGGGGAAGAAATACCAGACAGGAATGAATGGCTGATACTTGGTGTTAGAAACCTCAGAGGACGTGATGTTAGCGTGTGTAAGTGACTGCGCTCTTCCCATGTGAACAGGGCTGTTTAATACTAGGAGAGAATTCACTCTCCTGATTATGGCACAAAAAAGGAATGGAAAATTTTTTAGCAGGTTCATGGAGAACCACTCTGAGATTTAGAGGTGTGACAGTGTGCTCTCCCTGCCCACCCTGTGACCTTTATCTCCCATAACCCTGCTGAAGCGATAAGCACCAGTGATGGTCCTAACAGATGCGTCTGGTCATGATGGCTGTATCCGGCTCAAGGTGGATTCAGGAGACAGATAACAACGCAATAGCCAATGGCTATTGTGTGATGCACGCACCTAACCACAGTGAAGAAACTAAAATCTGTGGTGGGTATGCAAATATGACTATGAGTCAATCATCTTACCCCCATAAATAGTGAGCAGCCCAAGAGCCCTTTGAGCTCTCCTGCACAGGGGCGGGCTGCATGCCAGGATCTCCCCTTGAGCAGGGACACGTCTCAAGGTTACTGCTCAAGGTTGAGAGATTCCTTGCTGCAACAGATCCTCGGTAAGTGACTAAGAGCATGCTAAACTTTGAAATCTTTAAGTGATATAAAGGATTGATTGCACATATATAATCCTTTAGACATAAACGGTTAACCAAGTCTGGGACTAGGATTGGATCTAGCCACACCTAGACTCCTCTCTGAGAAGGAGTTTAGAAAGCAAGGGGGTCCTTTCTGAACCTCATGACTCAACGGGAGGGTCTCCCTGGCAGTTTTGTCTGACCCTGTCCTCTATGCAGTAAATAATCAAGTGTACCTTGCCATTGAATCTTGTAAACCACTGTCACATTTACCATTGAACCTGGTTAACTCATGGTTTTATATCAATAAAGTATATTTCTGCTTCTCTCTTATGAATGAAGTGCATCACCCCATCCACAACAAGAGGGAAAAAGGCAAAAACTAGCTTATTTGAAGAACCTGGTAATTAGGCAGCTAGATCCCATTAGAAAGGAATCGCAAACCAGATAAACCTCCTAAGCCTGCTTTTCTGATTTTCATTATGTTGATTGTTGACTATGCTGATTTCCCCATCTTGTCTCATTGTCTAAGTTATTTAGGAATTTCTGGAGACGATATTATTATTTTCATAATCTTTATGCTTCTAGGCCAGAGATACCTAGCCTCTTCTACATAGAGACAATCACCGATGCAGAACACTGGATAAATCAACGTCATACTTCAGAAAAGAAAAAAACCCAACAACTGAAAATGTGTGTGGAGATTATGAGAGTAAAAGGCAAACTTCAAATGTACAAGCAATTTTTGTTGTAGTGTGCTTTTTTTATGTAAGTGTTGTCTTGCTTGGTTGAAAGTAAATGTGATATGTTATGGTACAATGAAATACTGCTGCTTCTTTATAAAACTGGGGATTGAGTCTATTGCTCTGTTTCTCTGGCCTTCTCATCCATGAACAGAGGTTTTGAATAGAGCATTGAGCCATGGCCTTGCCTGGACAACTCACATTTCCTGAGAGTGTGATACTTGTTTCACAGTGTCAAAATACCCCAAGCTGCTGAAGACTCATACTAAGGAGACAAAGCCAACAGGGACTGTGGAACACCACTGGGAGCATGTTAGTCTCTGATGAAACTGGATGCTACTGGTGGCTGTGGTTACAAGGAATGGTGTTACCTGTGACTTTCCACTCTCTATGGGCCTGTTTTTAACTAAGTGTGATGCTTTGTTTAGGTCAAATGTTCAACTATGACCCCGTGCCTTCTCCGACAGTGTCAAATGGGGTTGATGAGTATGGAGATATGTTGTCATGTCCTCACAGTTTCCTTTGACTTGTAGTACCAGGGTATCCTGGGACAGAAACATAATGTCTAAGAGGTCCAGGATGTTCAGTTTTCTGAGGAGAATCCTACTTTTAGCCCGAGTGACCAGTGTGAAACACCTGTATTTATTACAAGCATTTTCTCTGTAGTTCTATTTGGGCATTGCAGCAGATAGACAGGTAGATGCAGTGACCTTAAAAATTGCTAATCAAAGAGGCCCCAAATCCTCTTCTTTTATATCAACTTTAGGGTATTAGCCCTATTTGAACAAGATGCAGAATTTCAAAGGCTGTAGCTCCTGTGCTGTAATGCACAGGTCACCCAGAGACATTGACCTCATTCTTGCTAAAGCAAGAATAGATATCACCTATGACCAAACTACATTGGCTTATGTAGTAGCTGATATCATGATAGCAATCAAATGAAGAAATACATATGTAAATATCTTTCTCTTCCTCACAACAAACCTATATTTGACCTGTGTTATTTAACGACCAGTTTTACTGTATCATGTTGGTAAAATCTCTGATGCAGTGCTACCAATCATCAAGGATTTCTCCCTTTAGCTTCTTGTTCTTCCCTGTGAAGGTTAGACTTGACAGGACTTGGCAGATCTGGGCAGAACAGAGATCCTCCCAGTTCAGTACTGCCATCTTATTGGGTAGGTGCTTCTATGGTACCCACCCCATCCTCCCCTGAACCAGTCATGTTCCCTCTGTGTGGCATTCAAGTTCTTAGTCTTTTCTAGTCGCCTGCATGCAGACTTAGGGTCAAGGCTGAAAATACAGTCTTTGTTTTTCACTCTTTACTACTGGTGAAAAATAGTAAAGCACCTGTTTGGGTTAGGATAAGAATACACTTAAAGGAAAACCTGTTTTGTCTGTATTTACAGGATTTAGGAAGGCGGATGAGAAACAAGGCCGGTGCAGTGCAGTTGGGTTGAGTATCCAGGAGGTGGCAGCTGAACTATTCCGTTGCAGCGAGAGCAAAAACCAGCCTGTAGCTAACGCAGCTTCTGCTTCTCTGCAAGGGAAAAGGCTGTACTTCGTTAACACTGTGCTAAAAAGAAAAGTCGTAATGGATGTGTGCTTTTATCCTACCACCTCAAGCATCCATCCCAGCCTTTGAATTAATTCTGGGTATTATTATGCAGTGGTACTCTGAATTAATTCAAAGCTTGGAAGAATTTGCTAGTTTGCCATTTCATGCCTGTGCCTTTTCTTTTTTGACTGGCTTGAAAATTGCTAGATAAATTCTGGGCTTATGTGGGGGGGCATCTTTTGATTTCTTTGGTACATTTCGGTTTGTGTTCTTTTCAGAGGCTAATGTCCGAACTTATTGCACTGGGAGTGCCATAGGCAGTCAGAATATCTTTTTCATCATGGCAATGATTTTAATCTTACCAGTTGGGTTTAAGTGGTGTCAACACAGCTTCCACCTGACTAACAATTTAGTCTATATCTAAATAAATAGACCCGAAGTGCCTGTTAAGTCTGCAAGGTAACATGAGTAAGGAGAAATCAAAGCACAGCTCCATGGGTAGCCCCTGACTATGTTATCCCTTACTGAGCAGAAGCTTTATACTAGAGGGCATTGTTGACTGGACTGTTGATGTTATGGAGAAGATGGCTCTTTCATCCACTTGCATGAAGTGGTTAGAAAACAACAAGCTACAGCTGGCCTGATTTCTTTTTATGAAAAGAAATTACACAGACAGCCTGAATCATAGGTGTTTAAAATATTTTCACCCTTAATAAACTGGAACAGCTAGCTGGGGATTCCTAGCTTTTGATTAAATGTTTGGAGCAGCCAGCCCTTCAACTGTACAACTTCCAAAATGGCAGGTGTTGATTTTTCTCCCTTAGGCAGCAAGTGAAAGTATACTTGTATTCCCTATTAAATTTAAACTGACAAAAAAACCCCAAATCCTGCTGTCTGAAGTAGAATATGTACTTCTTCACTGGTCTGAAAAATATCTCACAGCTTCTAGGAAAGAGAGCTTCTGTCCTGTAAGGTCCCGAGCACTTGAAGCTTCAAGGCTTGCCCCTGAACACAAGCCTAAGGATGTGTTTAAATATTTTCTAGGGTGGAGTAAGATCTCTTCCTGGTGTACTTGGACATCAGGGACATATCTGTGCTGCCTCGTTGTACAGGAAGGTGACTCCACTGCAATGAATGCAGCAACACCAGTGCATACTTGGAGAGCTGTAGCACTCAATCAGGCATCTCTTAATAGTAAAGTCTCAGTGGTGACAACAGTATTGTTTCAGTTCCTGAAAGGAAGAGGTTGATGAATAGCAAATATGTAATTCATGCCATGGCAGGTTTCTCAGTCAGTTATGAGCAGGGTATGCTTGTCTTGACCTCAGTAATTTGCAAGTGTTCTTGGAGAAACCTGTGTGAATTAACTGGGAATGATCTAGGGTACAGAACAGATGGTTTGACAGATAAACTTTTATTAAAGTTTCAGAGTTCTTTATAGCTATTTTTTAAAGAACAGTATCTATCTTTGGGAGAGCAGTAGTCATTAAATCCCTCTGGGTTTCCATTTGTCTTACGGTGAAAGATACATGCTGGTTACATCTGGGCCTTTAGGTCATACTTCAGCAGTGTAAATGGGCTTTAAGTGAGACTCCTGAGGCCAGTTCAGGAGAGACAGCATGGATGCAAAGCATGCATGCTGACCTCCCTAGGCTATAGTTATGTAGTTAGGTCAGATGTGGGAGATCACTGGCAGACAGATACCAGAAGTGGGTGGAAGGTACTCCTAGATGGCATGTGAACTCAAAGTCTATGCTTCAAGGGTGGATTTATGGGGAAGCCAAGGGATTATAGCTTCTGCCCTTGATCCTTGTTAGCACTGCTCAAGAGTGGACACGTTTGGCTCTAACTGATGGAGCCAGAAAAATCACATATACCTCCAGCCCTAGGTTAAACCTTTCTCTGGGACAAAAGAGGGGTCTGGCTCTTCTCCAGGAAATGCAAGAGCTCAGAATAAAGGCTGAGGATTACCTGTTCCATCACTGAACATTTCTTTGGCCTAATGGCCTGGTTTATCTTGCACACTTACAAATTCCCATTTGCTTCCCAGCATACGTTTTTTTAGTATTTTTCTGCTTGGCCAATATTGGTAGCAGAATAAATGTATATGAAATGTCTGTTGCAGATGTATAGAAGAGCACCTGTGTAATAGTGTAGCAAATTCATGAAACTTACTTTCAGTAAATCTTTCCCTGAAGTGTTCTCTTAATCCCTTGTTTCATCCACTCTCCTGGCTAATGGTAAAACAAATCAAAAAACGTCCTCCAAAAAAACCCTCCCTGCCCCTTAGCCTAGATGCTGAGACTGTCCTGATGTCCTAGCAGGATGAGGCTTCAGTGCAGCATCCACCAACTGTGCTTTGCGTAGAAGCTGATTTCTTTCCCCTCAAGGCTGTTGTACTGGATAAGAGACGAATCTGGGCTGATCTTCACATCCTCTGTGGTCTTTTCTGATGCTGAAGTGGAATTTGTGTGTGCATCACGGACTTTCCAGGGGATGAACTGTAGCTTCAAAGCACTGGAAACACAGGTCCTAAACAGCTTGATATGAGTCCCTTTCAGTACTGTTACAGCAATAGCACACAGGAATAACTGGTAGAAACAGGGACGTCACCTGGGGGCACTATTGCAGCCAGATACTCGGATTTCACGTCATTTGCATTTGAAAGTTTATAGCAGCAGAATGTATTCCTGCTAAAGTTTCCTGCCCTCCTAAAGCTGCTCTTTATCAGGAGCTTTCTTTTGGCTCAACTGCTGGTTATCATTTTAAATTATCTGTGCCACTGAGTGGAAAAACAACAGCAAAAAAGTCTAATAAAGGAACTTAGTTTCCTAGGTTGCTTGCTGTTAAAGTTTAGTTTACTTTATTGATGAGCCAAGCCTTATTTTATCTTTAAAAATTTCCTACAAAACAGTAACCATTTCCCTGTGAGTTCTGCCAAAACAAATATTCCCATCATTTTATCTTGTGAGGCAAGCTGATGTTCCATATACTTTGTTTCTAAATACACTTTCTATGGTAAAAAGACAGTCTGTCTCCAAGACGAGTTTCCAATACCCATGCCTTGCTGCAAGAGACAGCAAATGCTTTGAGAGCATTTATTGCACTAATTTCTGGAATTAACCCTCACATCAAACAGGTATATCTCTGTCTGGCTTTATTTTGTAGTAGGTAATGGGAAATACAAAGAAGAGAAGCAGTTTCAGTTGTGTTTGTGACATTACATGTGCTGTGATAAGGTTGCAATGAAATAGTAAATGAATTAATTAAAACTGTGACAAAATGAAAGCCATGTTACTTGTGACATTCCATATGCCGAGAAGATTGCCAGAGTCACTGGAAAGTGTGTCACTGATACCTTATGCACTTCTTATGTTTGGAAAAGCCAGGTAATTATCATGCTGAAATGAACCTGTACAACACATTGTGTGAATTCTCATCCTCTTTTCTTCTGTAGTTGTAAAAGCCCCAACTTCACAATGAAAACGTACCAAATGGTTTGTCTCAGTAGAGGACTTTAAAAAGGAAGGTACTGGAAGTGTTAGCTAGACAGGGGCATCCTCTGTTCCAGCAAGCAATTTTGCCTTTCTGCAAAGAAGGACTGTAGGAGTGTTAAGATTAGTGAGTAAATTTTTCCCGCTTGACTTATTACTTGTGGCCTTTTGTAGTATCCCTTTAGCAACTGCTACATGACATGACCTTTTCAGCATATTTATCAGTCTCAGCCTAATGGATGATGCAGAGTTATAAATGTGGTTGCTGGCGGGAATAACCAATTCGAGGAGACTGTTCCAAAATCAGTTTTTTATAGAGGTGCTTTGAAGCGCTCGTATGCTGGTGCTTGTGCCTGAGTTCCACTCTGAAGCTCTGACGTCTGAGTGTAAGGCACAACTATAATTCCACAGCAAAAATTGGGAAAAAGAACTTAAAATTTTACTACATAGCAAATAGGCTGTATCTGATGAACCATGAGTGTTAGTTTCAATAAAAGATGCAGATTTACAACATCCTACTTTGTGTTTTACTTTTAAAAATATATATATATATATGCTTTTATAAGTCTTGTTCCCAGAGTAAAAGCAGTGCAAAATTAGTAAAGAAAATGACCTAGTTTCTGAGTAACAACATGGATTTACATTTTTAGAGGCTAAACCAGACATTTATGATGCAATACATTATCCTCCAATGAAACGGCTTTTGATTTTGTTGAAAGTTCTTTCTTTTTTTTCCTTTTTTCTCCACAGGCATGATCGTTCTGTGGTTCCTGTTGTAGGAAGTCTTATCTTTAAAAGGCAGAGGATTTGATATTTGAGCAGTATATTATACTTGAGGGATATGCTGACTTATTAAATTGGTTTCCTGATACTCCAACTGTGGCATTTCTTGCATGTGTCTGAAACTTCAGGTACTAGTGGAGTATGCCTTTATACCATTGAGGTCAGTAACAAAACTTCTGTTAATTGCAAAGGAGCAGGGTCAAGACCTGGGTGAACTGCTGTACTGATTCAGCGGTTCTGCTCTTTACTCTTGAAAGATCATGCAGTGTGTCCCATTTGCACACAAAAATTTTTTCTATCTTCCTGCATTAATCCATTTACAGAAAAATTAATAATGCATTTATGTGAGTTCATGTGTTACATTCCTGGCACTGTTGGCAGATTTTACACTCACTCCTGAAACTTTCAGATCTTTTACAGGCAGATGAATAAGCAAAGAAAGTAAAATTGTAACCTAGAGGCAGATGGGAATGAGACAGGAGAATGCCACGATCCACTGTTTGTGGTACTGAAGAAGGAAGAATATGGTTAATCACCTCATGATAACATGTAACTTCTAATAGAACAAGATTCACGTGCAGTGTCAGTGACTTAAGTGTTGCTATTTGAACTTATTTTAAGCATTTATTTCTGATAAAGTTGATAAATTTCTGATAAATTATGTCGTTTCTTAGTCATCTAGCACGTGTTTTCTCATCTTCTGTTTTATGGCTATCCTGCAGGACTTGGGTTTTCCACTGAGACTCCGTCACTGGCATTAGCACCTGTTTTAGAGCCTGGAGCCTTTCTAGGGCAGGAACTTATTTCATAGCGGGTGCTGTGTCACACGGCTGCAAAATCTGGGATGTGAACAGTGAAGAAATTCTCATTGTGTGCCTTCCTAAAGCTTTAGTTTTGCCTTTTGTGTAGATCAATAATAATTATCTGCCCACTGGCTTCATATCAGTGAACCTGTCTCAGAGATCTGTTAAGGCTCCTGCTGAACATCAAGATGGTACCTCTGCTGAGGCCTGTCCCTGCTGCCTGCTGGGACTTGCTGTTTTGGGAAATAAGACACTCTAAGATATGAAGTGGGGTGCATTTGAGACGCACAGGTTAGGGACTCCAGTGACTGTTTAAATTCTGTCCTACCCCTAGCATCTGCTCATGTTGATCATTGCTGACTCTGATGTCATCTGTGAGTTGTGAGTGACTCCTTGCTTGCAGAAAGAAATTCCCAGTTATTGTTAGTCCCTTCTACATCATGCTATGCAAATGAATTTAAAAATGAGCAAACCTACTTTTTTTTTTTTTATGTACCCTGCCAGTGATGTGAAAAGGAGCCAGCCTCCAATGAGTTTGTGTTCTGCTGTCCAAAATACCCGAGACTCCCCAGTCCCAGTTTATAAGATGAGATCAAGTGGAAAAAAGGCATGAAGACCTGACAAATTTCTGGCTTCGTGAGGTGAGGCCCATAGAGAGGGAGTCGTGCATTAGTGAAAATGTACAAAATGATCAAGTACAGCATAGGATATGTTTAAAGAATGACCTCTTGTAAACTTTTATAGACAATTCCTCTACTTGTCCAGAACTGCTCCCTGAGGTATCATTCAAAAGTCTTGCCAGGAGTAACAGATTTGAATAGCAGACATCTGATTCAAAACATTTTCCAGCTCATAAACAGAGCTACCTCCGTAAGGAGCAAACTATTTCCATAGAGTCCCGCTGTAGCTCGTGACGTTACTTGAATCATGGCAATGCTGAGATGCTTGATAGCCTTTGCTTGCCTCCTGTTTAAGCCATGCGTATAGAGCAATTCATCCTATGGCAATCATCAACACTTCATCACATGAAGAGGCAATGAGATAGACACATACCAGAAGTCTAGGGGGCTAGGAGATTCCAGTTGGAATCTCCAAATTACGAACTTTCTGAGAACCTGCACTCTAGTTTATCTTATGGCATGGTTGTTTCCTGCCCCTTTTCCCCAGCTTTTGTTATTCTGAAATGAGTTCTCAGACTTCTGATAGATGCTGATCTCGACTGGAGACAGAGACATTGCTGGCGTCCAGCAGGGTGACGTGAGGATGCTGGGGAAGGACTAGAGGAAAAGTGGGAGGAGGTTGTATGGTACTGTACTACAGTACAGAGACTAATTTAAGGAGGAAGACTGCATACTGAGGTTCAAGACAGAAAAACACGTAAAGCAAGTTGATCTTTGAACTTCCAACATCGTGGCAAGACCTGATTCAAGCAGGCCTATTTAAAAAAAAAAACAGCAAACAACTCTGCTATTTTGGATTTATTTTTTCCTTAGTGGCATATTTTCTGTTTTTTTCCTCTTTTTTTGTTCAGTTCTGTTGAACTATATGAATGTATCCTCGTAAAAAAAATTGGGATTTGGATTTTAAGATTCTAATCCTGCAAATCTTTATGTATCAGCAAAGCTTTAAGTACACATGTTGGGCCCAATAACTTATCTTTAAGGACGTCCACAAAAGTATGCAGAACCGTGGAAAAAATCTGCAGAAGAAAAAGACTGCAATAGGATAAAATGTTCTACTCTTTAGACTATGTTATATAGGAAAAGAAATTAACCACTTAGAAAAACTTCAGAATTTATATTGATTTTATGTTTTTTCAAACAATATGAGTAGTTTGTTATAAGTTTACATTTTCATTTTTTTCTTATATGTCATACAGTTTCAATTCCTTTAAAATAAAGAACGGCTTTGCTTTAAGGAATGTGGAAAATAACATTATACTTGTTCACTAACCAGAAAAAGTTGCAGTCCATGTTAGATGGGAAAACCTTTTTGAGAGCAGCTGCCAGAGTAGTCAGATGTAGATTTTCAACTAGCTTTTTATCCCCTCCTATCAAACTGAGAAAAGGGAAGGAAAATGTATATAAACTGTAATGCATTCAGTTGAAAACAAATGGCCAAACTGTGGAAAGAGTTTCAGTGAAAAATCCTCATGCTTTCTCCATACCCTGAAGTTTCAAAGAAAAATGTACACCTTGGACTTCTGTGGATATGGATGAAGCTGAAAATGTGATAAGTAGAAGTAATCAAGTTAGTCTATCATAACCTAATATGTCTATATCTATATGGCCACTGGAAGTAATACTTTTTATTAAAATGTTGTTGAATTTTTCTGGTCTTAGTCTATCTAATATTAACAAATACATTTTATGGTCTGTGCTTTTAAAGACAGTACAAAGGGTAGAAAAGAGGAGGAATGTCAACTGAGTTTGAGATAGTTGTTGATATTGCTGCTGGATGCTTCTGATCGGCACAGAAGATTACATACCCATCTTTTCTTTAAAAACATGCCACAGCATAAAGACTTCAGTGATTTGATGCAAGTATTTCAAGGAGCGTAAGAAAATGAATAGCTTTCAGTGCTGATTTAGCATTCTGTTCCAGTGGAGCTCCAGTCTGACTTCACAAATGAGGCAATAGAGCTTGATTTAATTGAGCAGTTGAGTGACTTTCTATTTGAAAAATGGTTTTTCCAGCATCAGGCCCTGTGGTCTAAGATGACATCCAGTCCAAACAGTTTCCAAATACCCGAGTATTCCCTTTTATGTAATAGGAGTACTGATAGCTGTACTACTAGGGACTGCTAACTGCTTGCTAGTTAGCAGTTACCTTTACTTAAAATACAGGAGCTCTGGGCAGCTCAGTGTACTTCACAAACACTAAATGAGCAAGGTCTGCATTTCCCCAGTCACAGATACCGTGGGAATGAGTTCCCTGTACACCGGTAGAAAGCAACCATCCTTTTCCCACAGGGGAAATGAAATCAGACAGATATGAAGGATCTTGACCAAAGTCTGCGGTGCCAAATAGGTGGCACAAAATTCTAAATTTCGTGTTCTTATTCAGTAATTGCACTGTGGTAGTGCTGGTCACCTTGTGAGCTCTGAAAGACTGCTGTTCAGTCTTACTTAAGCCTGCAGCCAGTGTGTGCTGCAGAATGCCTGCACACTCCTACATTAAGTTGCAACTGAGCGCAGACAGCAAAGCTTAGCACAAGCCAGTGAATACTGCTTTCTCCTGCAGAGACTTGGGAGAGTCTGGGCATAGAAGAACTAATCAACAGAATGATTTGCTGGTCTTGAAACAAGCTCTGTCTTGTGGGTAGCTTTGCCTTTTAGTAGTAGTACCTGAAATTAGTCTGAAAATTTTCACAGGGCCTTGCTTTTAGAGTGGTAATATTTAAAATGGTGTATAAGAAGATTATATCAGAGCAAAGTTTTGTTTGCTGCATTTCCTGACATCTGTCTGGGGGAATTACTATGAATGCAGCTCATTATACTAAACTAATTTTTCCTGCCAGTCTGCTGAAGGTCTTCCGTAGATTGTGTCGAATTTACATTGTGAATACTACTTCTACTCACATATCTTTTCAGGTTTCCCCTTTACACTACATTTTTCCTTTATTGTCTTGTTAGGCTTGCTAACCTTTTTCATTCTTATAGCAACTTGGATAAAAAGAATGATTTCTGGCTCTTGAGTCCCCTAGAAAACAATTTTTGGTCTTTTCGGCTTGAATGTGAGGAAGTGGAACAGCAGTATATGAAACCCTTTATGGGATAGATCTTGACAGATAGCATTATCTTTCAGAAAGAAATGAGTATGCTTGCTGCCAGAATGTGCTGCTGTCTCTGCCCCAAATTCTATTTTTATTTCTGTTCTCCTTAGCAGAAGAGAACAATAATAAAACATTCATTTTACTCTTTTTTTACTATTATTTTTTGAATTATTTTCTAGCCTAACTCCAAAGAGCAGCCTGCAAGCAGAGATGAGGTCTTTGTAGAAAGTCACCCACTGATCCTTCATGAGGCAGCCGTATCTGGCCTGAGCCTGCTAGGTCTCTTGGCAGTGCTGCATTATTCCTGCCAGGTGAGAAGTGGGCTGTTTACAATCACACTCAACTTGTTGGCTGGTCTAAGATTTTATTTTGTAAAGTCTTCAGTTTTCTTGGTTAAGCTTGAGTCAGAGATTAATTATACTGAAATTGAATCAGAGTTGAATTTTACTGCCCAAAACTTTGAAGGGGTCACATCTGGCCGGCTATGGCCACAGAGGGGAGAAGCAGAGATAGGAGTAGAGCACCTGGGGACAGTTTTGCTTAGTCCAGACTGGGACTAAAACAGGAACAGCAGTAGCTGCCACTCCACACGCACCAAGTACTCATTGTGTTGGTGCCCTGCAGCCAGTCTACAGCAGCTGTCCGCTTTGCTTGTGCAAGATAGCAGGCTCTATCCTGAGTATGCCAAATAGCAATTACCATTAACTCTTTTTTATTTTCACAGGAATGAAAATGTTTGGAGTGATAAAAGATATCTTTCCGTAGAAGTGAGCATGCACTCATCTACACCCACACTCTTGAAATACCCTGGAAAATAAGGTTCTGAGCACTGATGTGCCAAATTCTGTGAAGCTCCTGCTCAGTTAAGCAAAGTCCACATCCTTACACAAATGGTTTAAGCCTCTTGACTTACCTGTGTTACGGAAACCATAATAATGTTGAAAACTATTATGCAAGAGGAAAAACTTGAGGACAATAGGGGGGAAAAGGGGAAGCAGTTTGTATACCAAAGTAGACATGTAGAGACAATTTTGAGTTGGAAACTCTTCCAGCTTTTATCCACAAGGGGATGGACAGGATAAATTGCTTCTAAAATTTTTCTCATAAGGATAGCCATAGGATTTTAGGATCAGGTAACACAATATTATATGCACTAGAGAAAACTTTTTTTCCAGTACCAAAGTAATGATTTAGTTAGAATTGCATTCTAATCAAGAATGCATTAGTTCATTTTCAGATACTTTCATTCCTGGTTTGTGTATCCTGAATGCAGTGTTGCTCTAGAGAGTTTCTTTCCAGATTCAGGCAAGCTTTTCAGAAAGCTTTGTGCTAAAGGTGCCCTCTTGTACTACTTTAATCTGTCCCTGGTTGTGTCATCTAGCTAGCTGTCTTTGCTGTGGAGGCCACAATCTGCATTGGCATCTGTTATATTCAAATGTGTGGTGTCCAACATTGCTAAATGTAGAAAAGGAATAGAAAGTAATTTTTCTGCAGCTGACAAACGATGAATACTTGCTCTGGGGATAGTAATGCAGGCAGAACAGAATAGGAATTTTGTTAGCAATGGAAAAACACCCAGAAGGCTTTGGGATGTTTCTATGAGCAATGGATGAAATTTTATTAAGGAAGGACTTCATAGGAAGACCATGTTGTGTGGATAACAGGGATGTTTATGTGAGAACAAGCAGAGCTAAAGAGACGTGTAATACACTGAGACTTACGCTTGACTGAAAAGCTGGCTACTTCTTAACCAAGGTGGTTATGATATTTGTCAGCTCTATGTCTTTAAAAAGACTCTGTGAATTTCAGTTGTTCTTCTTCTTCACTTCCTACTATTTGGCCTCAAATTCACAGTCTGCGTTCATTGGTTTGTCCATACATTTGTCCACCACTTGCTTTTTATCACTGAAGTTTTGCATGTCAATGTAGTGACTGCAGGATTTCTGCAAGTGAATAGAAAAATAATACAATGCACCGGCTACTAAGGATCTTGAACAGTGTGTTAGACTGAAGTGTGATCACGAAATGTAACTGACTTAGTTTTACAGTTAAGGGTAGGGAAGCAGGCAGGACACAAGTGTTTTTCCTGAATTACGTAGCAACCCTTGCAAAGTTATGCCCAGCCCAGGATATTGATCTGGGCAATGAACGCTCTATCCTTTAGTCACTCTTTCAGTAAAATACTGGTTGCAGTTGAAGAGGGACAATTGACCTCATCCAAAATCATGTTAGAAAATATTTTAGCACCCAACATGGTACAAGTACATATGCCTAATCTCTTTCATTGAGTTCATTTTAAGAGTTGTTTCATTCCTTGGCGGATGTCTTTTATTGTAGTTTTGATTCCTTCTTAATTAGGCAGCTTTAGTCAAGGTCATTTGCCTACAAGTTCTCAGGAAAAAATTTCTTGCCCCTTGCTCTGTGAAGTCAGTGGCATGGACTTACTAGCTTTACAGGAAGCAGTAGGTATTAGCGATACCAATAGAAAAAGAGCGCTCACCTACAAATCCTATGAGTTTCAAGCAGGAACCTGTGGTGGGGTGAACATGATCCTTTTTTGGAGACAAACGCACCCCTTGGACACTGACTCTGCTGCCCTCCTTAAGAGTGGGTCAGTGCACCCACAGTCTGCATGGAAAAGCACCTGTTAATCTGTTTGATGTGATGGATATATGTTCTGAGTTTAAAATGAAATAAAATGTTTTTAAGAGGAAGTAGTTCAAAAACTATAATATTAGCTTTGTTGGAGAGTTTAAATGAGCCCTAAGGCACTGTTTCTCCTTTGTTTACAAAGAAAGAGAGGGTAGTGTTGTTTGGAGAGCTGTGCTGTTCACCTCTGAAGGATCTGGTCTCATGATCTGAAGGATGAAGGTCCTGTGGTTTGCTTGGCTCTTAAGACTCTTGCTTCCCGCCTCAGATTTTCTGGCAGCTGGAGGTAGAGGGGAGTAAAGGTTTCTGAAGAAGGCTGTTCTCCTCTTCAAGACAGAAACTTCTAATTGTGTCTAATGAAAGGATCTTAAAAGTTTATTTCATTATGGGACTGCAGAGTGGTTCTGAGTTTTAAGACAGATGTTATTCTCTAGTGTTTTCCTTGTCTTTTCCCTTTTTTTTTTTTTCTGATGTCAAGCTATTGAAAGGCTGTTCCTTTACAATCTTTTGATTCTTTTTTTGTATTTGACTTATTTGGAAAACTTCAAATAGTGTGGCCTCTCTGAGGGGGAAAGGGGAAAGGGGAGTATTTATTCTCTTTGATCACAAGCCAGCACTTTCTTTTGAAATAGTATTGTTGTGTATAAATACAGGAGAAGAACTTCAAGAACTTCTGCCTACAGAGATGGGTGAGGACAGAGGAGTGATCTTTCCTGAGACAAAGACTGCTGAGGAGTAATTATTGGCAGCATGCCCATAAAGCTGAAACTGATGCTAGGCTTTCATGTCTACTGTAAAACTTCTATTGCTATCTAGTTAGTATAGACCAGGTACCTCTAATAAAATGCTGATGTTGTTTAATTCCCATCAAAGAAGAACTTCCAGCCAGACATGTTCTTTTTGTGCAGAGAACAAATTATAATTTACTGGCCAGATAAAAGCTTTCATTTCTCCTAAGAGAAAATATTTGCATCTATAGCAAGAATAGAAGATGCCTTTTCTTTTCCTGTTGTGAAGTGCCTGCAGAACAAGCAGAAACAATTCTAGCACAGATCAGCTTGCGCACAGAAGTAGGCTGTGGGGACTTTTTAAAAAAAAACAAACCAACATGCTTTTGGGAAAGAAATAAGATATTACCCAGAGCAAAAGTTCATCACTAGCCACAACTGATTTGCACATAGCATCTTTTAAATGAGTTACAAAAATATTTTAATCACTTTCCCAATTCACTATTTTGTAATATAAAGTTATTCCTTGGGACTGATTGCCAGTTTGCACAGCTATACTCACAGTATCATCTGCTATTTGGATTCTGTCTGGGGTAATACAATACCTTGACCTGAACAGTTTTAGAAACATGTGACAGTAATGATGTGATAATTTTGGATCACTCCAGAAGTAAATGAATTAAAAAGCAAGTATTAGAAAGGAAATCAAAGTGACATCTTCTTCAGCACCCCATCTTTGGAGTTACTCTAATTAAAATAACAGAAATGTTAAACAAATTAACAAATCCTAATCCTGGATACCCCCTCAAAGTGAGAGAAATTTCTTTGGATTTATATCAATGTCAGTAAAAGTAGAACTTGGCTTTGATCGAGCCTTCTTGTTTGCAAGATTTGTTACTTCCTGGTGGAGAGATGAATGAAGATGGATATTTCATTCTGGTGACAGCCAGAAAAGCACTTTCACCCTGGTCACAAAGTTCCCTCCAAATTAATGATGCTTTATGAGTGGGAGTGGACCTTCAAATTCCCGATAATCAGCAATTGCGTATTTGGGAGCCAGGGCCCTCAGGACTCCAAGGTCTGTCAGCTCTACAGCTCATTATGTTGTCCAAATAGAAGATATAATGTTCATATGTACGAAGTAAGACACCTAAGAAAGAAGAGAAAAAAAAAGGTGGAGTGTGATCTGCTAGAGATCTAAAAAATCATAAATTATAAAGAGAAATAAATCAAAATTTCTGTTTTTTCTTGGTACAGTCTTGCATCTAATGATGAACTCAAGGGCAATAATTAAAAGAAATCATCTGCTTCACAATGGTTTAAAGAAATAAACTAGGCTTTTTCATTTGTTAGTTTTAAAAAAATATGGATTTTTTTCCCCAGACTCAAAAAATTCAGCCCAGAGTAACTATCTTGTACAACACTTGGATTAATAGTCAGTGTAGATTTTGCTTGACAGAATATAAAACTCTTCTTGAGATAATTTAAACAGGTTATTTCCTTAATTGTTTTCTAAAGTATCCTTCATATCCATGAAGCTTATTATGAACCAGAAGACTGAGATTTTTATTTTTTTCCATTACTGCACCCATGAGACAAAATGTCATAGCAACAGGGGGAATGGCAGTAAGGTCATATGCTTATGCCATGCTACAGTGATACGTGGCTGTGGGCTGCTGTAGTACACCAATGTTTGTCACTAGAGCTTACTCTTATTTACCTCCTGCATGTGTAGTTCCCTGAGGCCTTGAAACTGAAAAAAACTGCTTTTGGCAAGTGGTAGCCTACTCACTTCACACCTAAGATATGTGCTAATAAAGAACTAACAATTCTTTTTAAAACTTTATGCAAATGAGTCAAATTAGATTTATTAAAAATTGTGAAAGAGAGAAGGGAAGTTTTAATGAGTAGCTATGCTGTGCATTATCTGTGCACAAAGCAGATGTAATGATGCATTATAAATGCTGAGAAAATTTAATCAGTGTAGAAAAATATAATGAAATGGTTGTTTAAACACTGCAAAGCTAATGTTATAGTAATTACTTCCCATTGAGCAAGACATGGCGCATATTATCTAGGCTGTGTTTGATTAGTGATCCTGCCTATGACAGGATCTTGCCTTTTCTTAATTTTACTTCAATATCATTTAAAAAATCTTCAATTCAAACCCCAGTCAAAAAAACAAAAGCAAGCATGACATCAAATTCAGTTGTCCTTCCTTTTCCTTTCTGACCCAGACTGCATAAAAGTCTGCTTTGATTTACTATGGCTATATGTGAGGAGGCTGAACACTGGTGCTTACAGAAAACATGGTTCTGTGGAGTTTGTGGTTTTTGACCCTGCAAAGTGATACCAGCAGTATTACTTGTAATGATACTCATATTTTTCAAAATGTCCTTGCAGAAGGTGGATTGGAATACATATTGATGCTTTTTTGTAAGATTTCTTTTAAATAAATAAGACATGGATTTCACCACTGAACTTTCAGCCTATAGGGATACTTTTTTATTAATGGCTGCATGCGAACCCCTGAAATGAATCATATGGAAAATTCTACTCATAGGTCCTCTTACAACTATAAGGCTTAGATATGAATAAACAAGAAATTCTTATTCATCTTGCCTCTGATAATTATTTGTAGGAGCTGATTAGGGCTTTTGCTTTAGGAATTGTCTTAAAGTCATAGAGATTCTGCATTGTGGCTGACGGTCTTTTAGTCATGTTGAATCATAAATGATAGATGGAAACTGAATTTTTTTTGTAACCTCCAATCAAAGAGACTTACTCCAGGTTTTAGGATGCGTTCAGCTCTCACAGAACACAGTAAGTGAGGGCTTTCCACTGCTTTTATGAGGGCTGAATTAGAAACCGTTACTGGAAGGTTTAGAAACCACCATCTTACATTACTGAAGATCAGATCAGAATTGTTTTGCAAATGTGGAGTAACAACCTTTTATAGATAAACCAGATCTAGAGAGGAAAGAGTAGGCATTTAAAGAAAAGAAAAGAAATGATACTCTCCCAGTAAATATAACTGAAAATATAAAAATGTAGCTGGAGTAATTATATCTACGTTACAAATTCTGCATGCTCTTGTCTTCAAAAATATTAGAAGACTAAATGTATAAAAGATTGATTTTCTCGCTTTCAGTTTGAAGCATGCAACCCCTGAATGTTTCTTCATTCTTTCTCATATTGAACAAAATAATTTCAGTTATAAATATGAACTTTAACTGTAATTTTAAATACTAATTTCTGTGTAAGCCCTAAGTTGATGTTGTAAAGGTAAAGTTTATTGATGGCTTTAGAGTCAGTAAGAGCTTAACATGATAAAAAATATTAGAAAGAGAAAAGGTCTTCAGTGAAATATTCCAATTTTGATTTGTATGTGGACTTGAAAACGTTAACAACTTTGTAACAGTCTGACTGACAATTTTGGAGTCGGACCATTTCTAAATAATCTAATCACCGGCTATTTAACAAAAACAGTTTTCTGTGGTTTTGGTTGATTGCTCAGTTTCTTGCAGGTGACATTATATACTTTTTTGTTCCTGAGATATATGACAGTATCTGTTTGTGTATTGCATGTATATTGCTCAGGCATAATTTCCATTTTTTGAATCCTTGGGCCAATTTTGTAAATTTTTGATTCCATTCAAAGAAATTAAGAACACATAATTTCACAAGTGAATGGCCCACTGATCTCAGGCCTAGGTACCAGTTGGTACAGTTGCTACTGTTGGCATAAGCCTAGAAATGAAAAACAATTTTAGGCTAATTTGAGAAAGCAACAGGTGAAGCTCAAATAATTTAGGAGCAAGGAGAAAAAGAACAAGTGGCAGCTGCTCCAAGAAACATTGGCTTCTATCAGTGCAGCATATGGAAGGGCAAATCATAAGCACATGATTTCATCATCCCTGTGATGAAGGCTTTGCCTTCAGATCAACAATACACAAATTTTCTTGGTTTTTTTGTTAAAAAAGAAGATTGCGTCATGGCTCCTCCAGGAGAATCCTGCAGAGTGACAAAAGAAGCCAAGACATGGCTTCCCTCCAGAAATGCTCTTTGTATCATGAAAACAGTGTTAAATCAATAGCCTCACAGCTAAGCTGAGCTGACAGTGCATCTAACTGGTATTCACTTAAATAGAAAAAAAAGAAAAAAATCCATATACACTTACCTAGTTAGTGTGTTTGGTTTTCCTTAACTAGGCCTCTCGCTCTCTTTAAAGCTCTTTCGAAAAATCTTCAAGTTGCATGATGCCTGTAATCTTTATGAAAGTAAATAGTGTGTCACTGTGATGCATCCTACTTTGTTCAGAGACTGCACTTCAGGCTCATATCTGTAATTGCAGTCATGACATGAAGATACAGGGCAAACCTTACAGCCTGATTTATCTTTGTCAGAGGGGTAGCAATGCTCAGCACTGAAATCCAGGATATACGTGACTCTAAATAGAGCAATTTGTCAAGTATTTCATTGACACAAATTGAAATGAAACTAGTTCTCAGACTCTAGAGGTCACTTTGCAACAGGAAGAATTCATTATCTAAGTATACACAGAGGAAAACTATTTCACAATTGAAGTTGATTTGTGAGAGATGGATATACACACATAAAACTAAAAACTCATAGGTCACACTTGCAAAGTAAACTATAAGAACCTACGGGCTCAAGTATTCCCTGGCTAACAGCCCATCAGTTCCTCTGAAAAAAACAGAGCATGTCATATTGAGGTCTATCAAGTATTTCAGACTCTTTTTTGCATAAGGAAACACACAAATTACCTGCTTCAAACCTTATACGAGGCAAATGTCTTTTTAATCATGTATGTGTATTAGAGTACTGGAGACATATATACACACCATCCTATCCTGAGGGAAAAGATCTTTTTCAAAATTTGCGTATTTTATTTCACCTATAGCCTACTTTCAAAATTTATTAGAGAAATGCTCCTCTCTTAAGTGAGTTCATTTTCAACCTATCACTTCAGAAGCCTGATTAAAATCTTTCCTGGGTTAAATCTTCATTCTGTCATGGAAGAAGAGGAAGTCTGCTATGCAGAAACAAATTCCACTTCTCTCATTTGCTCGGAGATTGCTGGGATGTGAAAAAGAAGCGAGAAAAGGCAAAGAGAAAGAAGAAGCAATGATAAAGATATGGGGGGTGAAACACAAGTTTACAGCTGCAGTGAACTTTATTTTATGTGTGTCAGTGTTTTGTGGCAGGGGACCATAACCACTGCTGGCAGGCTAAAGTCCTCAAAAGGAGTGTCGCTGATCAGCAGTGACACCAGCACGGTCCCAGTGGTGTAGATCTTCCAGAGAGGAGGAATATTGCTTTCCGTTGCAGAGCTCCAGCAGCTCCTAGGCTCTCTTTTTTTAAAGGCTGCAAGCTTGTCTCCGCTTTCACTTGTGTGGCCGCTCTGTTCAGTTGAGAATGACAGCCCTTCACATCCACTCTGCACATATGTGAAAGATCCCGGGCTGCAGCAAAAGTGGCCCAGTGCGCAGGATTTTATTTCATGTGGTGTCATCTCTTGAGAGCATGTTTTCCCACTGAAATGAATGTCAAGTTTTGAATCTTTCTTATTGGGTGAAAAAGAAACAGATTAAGAAAGGAGTAATTTGAAAACAATCGAACTAAAAGAAAGCCCAAAATTCACCCTGAAAGTTGGAAATATGTTTACTATGTTCTCAATTTAGAAGATGTCTGGTTCAGGCATCTAGCGAAGAGATTAGGTATAGATGTGTGGTCCCCGGATGTCTTAGACCAATTGAAAAACCTTAAAATATTGGGACCATCATGTATCCTTTCCTGTACTTCTGTTTATAAGCATCAGTGATGTTAATACTTTTGGGTTTTATTTTCAGATCATACTGTGAAAAATATTAGTCTAATGTATTGGGGAAACTGAGAATCAGTTCAGGATAACAATTCACTGCTCTGGGTAGGAGTATTTTCCAGAAAAAGAGCCAAATCCTCTGATCTAGTATGTTTTAGCCAGCAGAATGTCACTGGCATCAGAGGAACTATTCCTGCAACTCTACTATCTGTCCAGGTGAAAGGTGCTGGGCTCTGGATACCATATTCCCCTTGGGCAGGCCTGACCGATAGCTTTTCTTTCTTACAAGTATTCACAGTGGTTTTAGTGACCTACTACGTAGTGGCTATTGGCTAAGACTATTTCTTTATGTTTGGTATCCATATGGTATATAAGTTGGTATCTCATAATTTGTCTCAAAATGATTTTTCTACTAATTCTTGGTTTGCAGAGAACCTGTTTAAATGAAGCTTTTCCTAGAAGAAACATGCTTTTTGATTAACATTTGTCACTGGGAAGAAAACCTCCTTTTGAATCCTCTTGTCCTGTTCTGATTCTGCAGATGTCTGTTAATATGCTCCTGCTGGCTCTCCTAAAGCTTATGTGGTGTTCTTTGTTCTGAAACACGGATAGACCAGAGCTCTGGTTTGTAGAGAGCTCTGGTTGTGGCATAAACTGCAGGAGAAAATGTATAATTTGGAGATGCAAATTCCTGTGCTATGCAGTATCGAAGAAAATAAAGGTTAATAAACCATTGCCGTGGGTGGCTTGGAAAAAAGAAATTTGTAGCGAGATGACTGTAAATAGTTAAGAGTAAATAAATAGGCTAGACATTTCTGACTAGTGAAAAATGGCAACCAGGAGTTACTCAACTAGAAACATTTATTCTAGTAAATGCACCATGTCTCAACCTCTGAGGAAAATAAATACCTGATGAAACAACAAAGAGGGCAAAGAAAACTTAACAGTATTGAGATGCCTGAAGATTCATCATTGAAAATACTGAAAATTCAGAACAGGACTTTAATGCAGTAGGAATATGTGTTTCTCTTCAGGGCAAAGGTTTAAATTATGCTTGCACAATTAGGCCAGATTATGGAGTCTTCAGAAATTTTGTCACATTGATTGTGTAAGTGGGAGCAAATTAGATGACAGCTTGTTGCCCAATGCAGTCTGTAGAAAGCTTTGAAATTATGAAGGGTAGCAGAGAAGAAAGTGGTCAACTTTCTGAGAAAGAGAGAAGGTAGGAAATATTGAGAGTTCAAACATTCAATCTGACAAGAATCTTTGAAGATTTGCGGGTTTGGTCTGCATCTTATAGATAGAGAAGGGTTTAGTAGCTGGAGACTTCCTGGAGCAGTCTTGATGGTCTAATTGGAAGGAAGTGTGCTAGGGAGGCAAGTTTGACACAGACTAGAAGATAAGCCAATGTGTTAAATAAAAAAAAAAAAATAATTGAAAAAAATATTGTCCATTAATTTTTAATCAATTTTGATTAATTGTAATTAATAGAAAAATATTAATAGAAAAATAAAAATAAAAATACAATAAATATTAACAACAAGCAAGAAGAAGTTGTAACTCCAACTGGTGTGAAAAACTTTTGTAACAGGTATTTCTAATACCTGATTGGAACTTGTTATCAGTACTGAAACATTATAACCAGTCAAGTTCATTGGCTAAATTCTACCTAGGACATTTGGAGTAGTTTAGAGATACAGTTAGGGGAACATGGCATTACGATAAAATACCATTGCTTGATTTCAAGTAATCAATAACAAAACCGTATCTGGAGCTGTAACCATTATGGTTGAATATTATAGTCTAAATTCTGGAATGCTGGAGATATTTAACTATTGCTGAATCAGAACAAAGAAAAGTTACTCCTTGAGCACTGTTTTGAATATATAAAAATGAGACCTTTTGTTACTGTGGAATTTCAATATGGAAGAGATGTGCAAGTAGTCATAGTATAAAGTCATTGTTACTGATGATGATTTTCTTTCTCTAATGATATTACATGAAAATGTTTGTCACATTTAGAGGCTTAAGTTGATGGATTAAGGTAAGCTTATGACTGGATTGGAAGTTGGTTGGCAGCTTATAAATCAATAGTTATGATCTGTTTACTTTTAATATAAGGAAAAGGGAAGAGAATTCCAAGCAGTCAAATATTTATTTTAAGTTATAAAAAGCCTTATTTAGCAAAGATAAGGACAACTATAAATAAAACTCTGATGGAAAAACTTGAGTAAGGATTTGGATCTTACAGTTTATGGGGAAGTGAAAAAGCTGCAATAATATGGTTGAGAAAGAGCACAATTTTAATTCACCCCTTCTTTTTCAGTGGAGAAATAAAGTTTTCAATTAAAACAATAAAAGCAATATCTAAATAAAGGGAGAAATATGAGTTAATATAAAACTTAAAAGTTAGGGATTTATAAAACACTCTTAAGGGAATCTAGAATCATTGTGCTAAGAAGGACAAAGGCAACAAATTTAAAATTTCATGTATATAGGAGACAAAGACTGGCAAAGTCCATTTATAGATGGAGGTGGTAAAATGATGATGCAGGGAAGAGACAAGTATTCATAATCATTTCTCTTCTGTATCTGAATATAAATTGGATGATGTGTCAGTATCACCTGAGGATGACATACTGCCTTCTTATCCACTAAGGAGAATAATAATTAACAATGTTTAAAGATAAACACTTTAGACAGGAGGCTTGGACAATTTGTACACAGTCTAATACCACTGGGTAAGATGTCTTTCTTGCTAGCATTAATATTTAATAAACGTGGAAGATTATAACACTTCAGAGAGCTATTTGAAGTAGACAAGCATAGCATGGGTAACTTGTTAAACTGAGTTCAGCCTTAGGCACTGTAATAGAAAGGCCTGATATTGGATTTGATTAAACAAAACAGTAATGCAGCAAGTTGCACATTTTTCTATGGAAAACAGGTCTTGTTCAATCAGATAATAACTTTGGTTGCTCAATGTAACTGCATAATAAATATTTGAATGGCATTCATCCAATGATATTCCAATTTTAAAAGGACTCTAAAACAATATCAGTAAATCAAATGTGTGTTAAAAAAATTCAAAGTTGCATAACTGATGTCTCAGAGAAAATCACCTTGAATAGCGGTATTTCTAGTGGATTTGTTGGAGTATGTACTAGATTGATGGAAGCATTGAGTAAGGCTTTATTATCTGGAAATAAATGAAGTTATTGTTGTTAAAAAATTGTTGACTATAAGATTATAAAGATTATAAGAAGAGTAAATAAAGGTAAGAACTGGATTTAATGACACTGCTTTGTATTATTTCAGCACGTTTTATTTTAATACAGACAATTTCTGTATTCCAAAGGAAAAAAGGAATAAAAAAAAATATCCTGAACTTTTTTTTGGAAAAAATCTGGATATCACAGCTGACAAAAACTCAGAAGAAACTATTAGTGTGTGATTTCATACCTAAAACAGCTGCAGATGCTTTTTTGGAATCAGTAAACATGAGCAGTGAGTAGGAGAAAATGGGAAGTGTACGTCTGGTTGTAGAATACAGTGTGTTGTACACAGTTCTGTAGTAATGTTTTGAAAAAGGAATTAAGGAATGAGGCACAATAGAACAAATATCCACCCGAATGTGGTGAAGTGTGTAATGTTGTAAAATGTGTTGATATGCGAGGCCTTTACCTCAGTACATCTAGATCATCAAGGAAAGTAACTCATTTAGAGAGAACAACAGCTTCCTGAAGTGGAAAGATAGAGTAACCCAGCTGAGATAGACCAAAAGGCAGAACCAGTGTCTGCGATCTGAAATAGAGAAATTCAGGCAGGAAGTAAGGGGAATTTTTGTGTTCTTTTAGGGAGGGTGATGAGTCATTGGGGGAAGCTATCAAAGGAAGTGGTGTTTTTACCAATACTCCCTGTCCTACTCTTTTTGGCTTAAGACTGAAAGACTGTTCAGAAAATATGTTTTAGTCAGACACAGTTTAGATATTAATACCCCTAATTATTAGACTCTGTGAAAGGTCAGCGAGGTTAAGTTTAATGGTCTGTCATATAAAGGGAGTGAGCTGTATGTTGAAATGTTCTTTATCTGCATCAATACATGAAACAAAAGGAACACTTTATGCTATTGACTCTTCTTGTCTGCTCCTACAGGGATGAGAGAAGACACTATATCAATATTTGGAAAATGAGAAGACCTGAGTGTAATAGTTTCTTGGGGTTCTCACAAAATGTAGTCCTCTCTCACCATTACCTCATGTTGCTTGAAATTTTCTTGTCTCGAGTCAGTAGCACACAGGTTACAAGCCAGCCTGAGGGACATGCTATAAAATGTACATATTGGCCTCTGAGCATTGCTGTCAATTCCTTCTGCTTGATTGTAGTTTAATGTCTTGCACATAATAAGTGCTAAAGGTATTTTGGGCAATTTCTTCTTTCTATGCAGCTTGAAGCAAAACATTATGAGCACAAAAAAATTCTATAGTGGTGAGTGACTCAGCCTTTAGCCAGAGTTAACTTAATCAACAGCTTCTAAATAGTGAAGATGCTGTCGATTGATTTCAGTAAAAGAGCTTTCAAAATTACCTGCCCATTCCCTATTAAAAAAGGAGTAAAGGAAATTGCTTTCCTGCTTTGACTAAAATGGTCAAATGCTAAACAAGAATTGGTGCAGATTTGCATTTATTGTATTTGTTATCTTGAAACATAAGAAAAAGCAGTTGTAACTTTCCTGAATTATTTCATTTATTCCTATGCTAGATACAGCTTATTCAATACTAATAATGGTAGACAAGAAAATTAAATGCTTCTGTAAAATTTAAGTTATCAGAAATTCAAGGTTCAGAGGGTCAATGATAGAATCTTCATGTTTTAGAGAACATAGCTAATCAACTAATGCAAATTTCTTTGTTTTAACAATAAACATAATCTTTCTCTTTAGAAATCTCACTGTTTCACAAATACCTTTTAAAAATTGCTTCAAGGATGAGGGTAATTGTTTTTGTAAGCTATAGGATGTGTATGCTGAGAAATGCAGAGGAAATAGTAGGGGGCCCATGTTATCAGTTTAACTACAGACATCTTAGTATTGATTGTTTTGCTCGCCTGCTTGGCAAGTTAGGAGTAATTTAGCAAGTATATTGAGTGACATTGTTGTCAAGTGGTACTATGTGCTTGTTCCTGTTTTTCAGTATGTCAGCACTTGGTGTGGTAGGTACACTGCAGAGCATCCAAAATGTGTGTTTGTGCAATTAAAACGGTAGAAACAAAACATGGAAATGAGATTTGAACAGCTGGGAAGCAAATGACCTAGGTAATGTGAGCCAGGCTTCACACTGGCTAGTGTCTTACTAATTCTACTTTTATTGTTTTATTAAATTTCTGTAGGTTTTGAGGAAGGATTGGAATTATGTAGATGAGTGGTAGAAGAGTTAGATTCATAGTGACTGAAGTACTAGATGGAAAGAAGGTATACATAATTCTATTTCTAAATTGAATCATAGTTGTATAATCACAGGTTCTCCAGGAGCAAGAAAAGCAGAAGTAATTTTCAAAGAGGTCTGAACACCATAGTGCTCAGAGAGCCGCTTTGTATCATAGGCTTTGAAATTTAGAGCATTTTCCAGACATTTCTTTTGCATCACATTCATAAACTAACACCATCTGAGAATCTAGATTTTCGTCTTGGACACAGTTGCTCCACAGGTATTGGGTGGGTACTGCTGATCTTACGTCTATTGTCTGTATCACTGTGCAATGTATTACTTGCCACAAAAGTCACAAGGCAATTCTTTCGTTAATAAATGGGTAACTGTCCTGGAATGCAGTTGGAAACTTGTTTGAAATCAGACAGAAAAAAGTGTGCATTCACAGAGGAAAAAACACTGGGAGAAGAAATCACTTTGTGGCTCTTCTGATACAAATGAAGATATTGCTCCAATAACCCTGAGGAGGCTTGAACCCAAAATGTGGTGCAGACTCTCAGGGATGCAAAGACTTGCTAAATAAATTGGAGGCCGGTTTTATCTACTATATCTTGGAAATAATAATTTTACACGGCTCTGCTTCCAGCATCCATTTCCAATCTGTGGAATGCTTGATTTGACATTGTTCCAGTCCCAACAAGATTGTTCATGTTGGCAGCATATTTCCCAATAGTAAACACAGCTTTAGGCATATATGAAATGATGCACCTATCCCTGAGGAAAGTGAGAGAAGAGAGCTCCCATCAGTACTCTAAGCTAAAAAGAAAATGATTGGCCCAAATAAAAGGCCTGTGTTACAAGTCCCCATAGAAACAGTGAGCATTCCTATTTTAGTACCACTAAAGCATCCCACCATACCACACCAATGAGGGCAAATTAAATAAAAAGGTAGTATGTGCAGTAGATGCCACTTTTAGAAGAAAATCCTGTAGAAATATTGAAGACTTCTTTGAAATGCTATCAAGCCAACAGCTGATTGCAACTGTAGTTATAAATGGGTATTGCAGAGCAGTGGCTCTCCAAAATGGTCCACTGCTTGCTGACAGTTTGGATGCTCCTTCTTTCAGAAGTTCTGTTTTCTTGCAGTAACATAAAGCACAACAATGCATTCAGGCTGTTTTAGGATGTTCAGATGGAAAACTCTGTGTTGAATATGGACCAATAAAAGACATCTCTTCTCCTTTTCTGGTCTTTTCTGGAATGTCTGGTATGAATATTTTTACTTTCCTCTTTGTGGGTGAAGAGAAGTTGTACTAAGGAGGTGCGGAGTGATTCCTCATACCATTGCTTCTAGTTCAACCCAAACACTCTTTGAGAATTTGGAAAAAAAAGTAGTTTAAGATTGATGTCCTCTTACTGCTAACACATGGTAGTGGATATGAAAAGGTCAGGAAAGTGGTGAAATGGAAACTCTCAGTTCTTCTGAAGGCTCCAGGGCAGGGAGGTGACCTAGGTGCAATGTGGAGCTGAGTGGTACCACAATAGGAGGAGGGGAGAGGCTGCTTGTAGCAAAAGAGTGAGGGGAGTAATGGAGAACATTACCCATTGCTGCAGTTACTAATGTGTGTCTATTACAGTGGTGTTTTCCTCAGGTGTGTGCTTTTGGTACTTCAATAAATACCTGGGTTAGAATCAGGCTGTCAGGATACATAGTAGTGGGCACTGGCATGTGACATTAAGAATAGTTGTTTAGGTTGCACCCTTGTTCAGATCACATCAGAAGTTGAAAAGCTGAAAAATTATGAGCTGTGAGTGGGACTTTAAATGGTTGCTTGAATTAAGAAGAGCCCATGGACAGAGGGTAAGTAGCTAAAAAATTAGTTTCATCCAGGAGCTGCATGTCCTTTGCTGCAGAGGCTGGACAGGCTGTACAGGCAATGAGGTAAGCTTAGGGAGGGGAAAGGAGCCTCTCGTAGGAAGCACTGCAGTAGAGATTCGGCTGTTTCAGCATTTGCCACAGGGACCTAGATTAGATTTTTCACAGATGATTGACACCTGTTCCCTGTGCTTGACAGAGACCTCAAAATTGCAGGAGGACCCCTGAGCTGTGATTTCAACACGAAGCTTTATAGAACACTAAGTACTTTCTGAAATAAGGTTTTAGTTGTCTTATATTGAGCATCCACATAAAATGGAACATTTTGACCTTGTTATTTCAGTAAAAGCAGAAATGCAGTACCAGTCACCTCATCGTACTGGACTGTTTCAAAGATGTGCTGGTTACTGTTTGCAAAGTGTTTGGCAACCTAAAAAATCTGGACAATAAATGCAAAAATGTTGAGCTGTGTTTTGTTGTATATCTATAACGGTTAGTAATGAGTCTGTGGCTGTGCTTGAGTATTCAGGATGCTCACACAGAATCCTCGAAAAGTAATCCTCTCTTTCAAAATACTTATTTTATAAACAGATAGATCAGGACTTTGCTGTAAAAGATTTTGCTCTTAATAGACTATAAAATTAGCTATTCCCAGAGACCGCTGACTCTTCTCATTACCTTGTTTAAATCAAGGATTCTTTTGCAACTAGGATCTTTATTTTTTTGAAGGGGAGATTCACAGAGGTGGTGGTAACAAAGACTAGTTCAACTAAGAATGCACAATACAGCTTAATTAACGTGTAAAGCTCACAGAGGTAATCACTCCTTCTGACTGCTGTATCATTAAGATTAGAGGCTGAAAAATCTTCCTTCCTGAAGGTTCTCAAGACAAAAATAAATCTGAACTTTACATCTTTACTTTTTCATTTTTTATTTCCATTCAGTTTTACTGATTGAGCACAAACTATAGGAACCCCGAGTGTGGGCACGCAAATGAAAAAATGAAGTACCTTTTTTATAAGCCTCAGAAGCCTCAGAGGGACTGTATTACTTTCACTCAGCAAAAACTACTTTAAAAAAAAAGAAGATAAAACCATATTTGATAGCTGCTGAAAGAGGGAATAATCCAGATACAGACATTATGGCACAACATGCCATGCAGTTTCAATCTGCTACACTTTAGTAGCACATCAGTCACAATGAGCCCATTGTGAAAGGTTTTCTCCTCTTTGTATATTTTTAGGAGACCCCTGGAGGCAGTGGGAAATATGTATATTTTTGTGTAAGGGGAGCAAACAAACTGTCTTTGGGATAATCTGAACAGTTGTTGATTGATAATTCTTATACGGACACTAAAATGGAGGTTTCCCAGCTGTGCTTGATGAGACTCGTCATCTCGTCTAAAGCTGATAGCTCCTGAAAGACTGTTCCAGATCTCATCAGTCCTGAAACACGAGATGGGTGGAGCAGAGCATAGCAAGTGCCCACTTCACAGAGACCCCATTCAGGCATTGGGTATCAGCATTTGCCAGCAGACAGCAGTTGGAGTCAAGTCAGAGACAGACAATGACAGATTTAGCATCTTGCTCCAGTTGTAAAGGCAGCCCAGCGCACATGCACAGACTTGTATGAAGAGCATGCCAAGGAGCTGCCAGCGCCTCCCCGCTATAAACAGCACCTGTGCTGCCAAATGGTGGTGCCGCTCCGTGGCCAGCCCCTTCCGCAGTGCCTCCAGTTTATGAAGCCAGTTTCCAGGGCCTGGCTCTGCTTTCTCTGGGGGCAAGGGGGTGGTAGAATTAAAAATCAAGATCCCCGTTCCCCCTCTCATGTAGCAATCCACCTGACCACGTGATGCCGAATGCTTTCTCAAGTTAAGCTCTCCGCTCAGTAAATAAAAGCCATTTGATTCCAGTAGTGTGACTGGGAGCACACTCTGTTGTGTGGATCAGCCTCCAGAGGCTGGCTTACCTAAAGCTTAGGTTAAAGGTTTCTCTAGCCTTATCTGTCTGCTACTCTGAACTGCCTTCAATCAAGTCTTGCAAGTAATGCAGGACTGAGAAGTTGCTTATACCGCTCAAGTGCAAAGACCTGTGTTTTTCTCATGTGGCTTTTTTTCTGAGATCAAGTCAAACTCATTTGCAAACAACAGGTTCTTTTTTTCCCCATCTTTTTCTCAGTATTCTGCAGAAACGTTAGGATAGTTTCCATGGCCTGCCGTTGCATGAGATATTCTGTGTTATTTTGTGTATCCTTTGAGGTAGTGAACAAGAAACGGCAATGGGAATTTCTTCCATTCCCTTCCCACACTGCTGTGGGAACAAAAGCCCATCAGAAAAAAGCCCGCCAAAGTTGCCCTTCTGCCCAGCTGATGCTGTCGATGATATAGCCTGCTCAAGACACTGCATGCATTGCCTTCCCAGGCCAAAGTGTAACTATGAATTTCAAATTGGCCTTTGCACGTGGATTTACTGTGCACTAGAAGTCTATTAAGACTTCAAATCCAGATATAGACCTCCAGCAGTGAGTTAACCAAGCCCCAAACCTCCAATCACTTACAAATAAACTATTGCTTCAAGAAAACTGTAAGAAGGAATACCCTATGCTAAATGCTGTGTATTTGTTTTGTACTTTACAGTCTCATAGTGGCATTAAGGGAAAAGTAAGTGGGAAACTGGGTTAGAAAATGCCAAACTGGTGGTTGCCTGGGGAACTCGAATTCATCTCTTTTTGCAGTAAGCTTATAAGTCAGTCTTTGAGCACACTATTGGATACTGCTTGATTTTTTTTTTTCTTTCAGCATGAGCAAAACAATTGAAATTCTTCTGTTATTCTCTACTGAGAAAAATGACTGTGGTTATTCTGGAACTGAAACAAGCTTAGAAATTACATAGGAAATTTCAGCCTAAGCAGCTAAAGACGAAGTGTTAAGCAACTAGAAAGAGACCCTTATAATGGAAAGTGCTGGGTAACCTTAATGAATGAGAACGCTGTGAATTATTTTACTAAAAATATTGATAAAAGTACAGAGCTTTTTACATTTAATCTGCTTTTTTCTTTAGTGACTCATATGCTTATTTTGTTCTTGATCCTAATATAGAAAAAAACTGTTAATATTGAAAAACAAAGGATCAGTATTTCATGGTTTAAAAGAGTCAGCATCTGAAACAGTTATCACAATGTTATCTCAAATATTATAGTATTCCCCTGAATTCTGAGGCAAGATGTGCCTGGAGTCTCTGCTGAACTAAGTAATAACTTCATCTGCAGGAAGGCTAGTACTTACTTATAACATAAACCCAACCATCTTCTCTAGCCCAGGGACTTCTCTTGCAGACGTACATCTGTAGGGGGAAAATCTGACTATTGGCTTTATAATAGCGACTGTTGTGAACCTGCAACAAGGTTTCTACAGGAACTACGGTCTCACAGTTTGGCATTTACTTTCAATGCCATTTCCTATCTTTACACCCTGAGCGCCAGGTCTGTTTGGCTATCAGATCTCGCAGACAGACTGGTCAGGACACAACAGAGCTCACTCGTTTCTTCAGTTTGTAGAGCAGTGCCCCAGCCAAGCAGAAGGGTGGGCAGAGCAAGGCGGTTCGCATCCTCCCCACCTGCACAAGCAAACCCTTAGTCAAGCCTTGCATATGGTGCTTTGAGTGAGTTGTTAAGCTGGTTTGAATTAGAAGTCATTATACAGAGTGATGTGATTTGTATTGTGGAAGCATCTGGGTACCAGTTTTGAGCCCCCTTTCATCCTGTTGCAGACACAGGCTCAGGAGAAGCTGGTGGGTACCTTCTGCTTCTCTTCCAGTGTGGCTGAGATGGAAATATCTTGGGCTCTAAGCCCTAGATTTTTTGAAGGAACAAAAAGTGGTGTTAAAGTAGCATGTATTACCCTAGCAGCTACTCTCTGACTTTCCTGAGGGAGAGTGAGTAGCTTAGTAAGGAGTTTCTCAGTGCTGAATCTTGCTTGTCTTTTGAAGAATGTGGGTGTAAGGTATGTGTTAAAATCTGGATTTCTGTTGTTTGTGTGCCTTGACATGCTGTTCAAACAGACTCAGGTACATCACCTTAGACTACTTTTTTTTTTTTTCTAAAAAGAAGGACCCAAGATCAATGCATTTTTCAAGTAAATAAATGATCAGCAACATTACCTGATCTCATTTTATTTATTACCAACATCTCATTTTATATTAAATTTGACCTTTAAGCCATGTCTTTGCATTAATGAACTACTGGTAAAATAGATTGCCGAATCTTAGGAAACTTAAAGCATGGAGAATTATTCTGAGATCACTCCCTCCTGCCCGTCTACCTTTTGTACAAGCCAATTGTACATGTTGCAGTGGTTTCAAAAACACCTAACTTGCTTTGGCTTTTGTGTGTTATGTGTTTTTTGAGATACTGCTCCTGGTTGAAAATTAATTTAAATTATAGGTACTATTGATGAATCAGTGACCGTCTTCCTAAGGCATTTGTTTTTTTCCCCCTCTGCCTATCTTTCCACAGGGGCTGTTGAACCCCACTATTCTATTCTTATCACCAAGCAGAAATAGCTGTGTAACAATGTGTGACATCTTTCCCAGAACAATCTCCCAGAGAGCCTGTGTGGGTAGGTGAAATATTTTTTGAGATATTCTTAAGTTTCTGATGGTTGTGTTACTGCCAACTAGCGCGCCTCTCAAAATATTTTCAACATAATTTTCAATTCAAGGTTCATTATTTTTAAGTGTCAAAAAAGGTCATGTGTGTTGCATGACAGGATCATATTAACTGGTGTGAAAGAACAAAAAAGTGGTCTTTTTATTAAGAATCCCAGTAAAGGACTTGTTAGACATATTTTTTAAAAAAGGGGAAAAAAAGACATTTTACAAAGGGTGGTAACTCTGTTTGCCATCCAGAACACATCTGTGATGAGCTGCCTACAGATTGCCTCTCCAAGTAGACAGGGTCCTTGTTTATGGCATGTCCTGTTTAAACATCTGGTGTTTTCAAGATATTTCTGGAGGCAAGTAGCTCTCTCTTCCTGTGCCCGGAAACCATGAGGACTTGAAGAGTTTTCCAGCTATGATCTCTCCCAGTGAAAGCTGTCATCCAGGTTGTTCCAGACAAATGAAAGATAAAGGGAAACAACTTTTGCCTGTGTGGCATGAAGCCAAGTGTAGCAAAATATGGTGCTGTGACCCACGGAGGAACCACAGAATTGCCCCTTCCCTGGCTCTGAAGCTCTGTTGTAGACCTTGGAAGAAATTTCTATACGAACTCTTACTAATTCCTCTGCCTTCATTATTAATAGTATTCTTCCTGCAGCAGAGTTTCATGTTTAAAAAAATCTGTGAGCACTGCATTATGGGAGGTCATTTCACAGGTGCAGGTGTTTGGTGTCCCTTGTTTGGCATCTGAATGCCCTTTATTAACTAGAATCATGTCTTAATGCGTTATCTAACAGGCAGCAAATAGCATTTGCTCTCAAGGGGCTGTTAAGTTCAGCCAGCTTTTATGTAATGATCAAGGTGACCATTAGCTTAGGATTCTGCTCATTGCTCTGCGTTGATGAATACAAACTGCCTGCATTCCTCAGGAACATTGCAATTATTTGGGAATTGAATATTGTTTATATAAGGAACTGTTGTAAAACCTAGAGGTGACAATCTATGGAGTCAGTTTTTTTACCAGTCAGGCCAGCTAACTGGGGAAATGAGTCGGAAACGTAAAATGAGGAAAAGGAGAAGGCAAATTGGAGCAATAACAATACCTCCTCTTGGTGCAAGTAGTTTTATGAGGACTGCTGTCCCAACTCGGTCTCTGCCCAGCTTCATCTGTATATTGCTTTTACAGTCATGAAAGACAAAAGCTAGATCCCAAATCAAGAAAACATCCTAATTCTCAGTATTTCATAAGACTAGGTTTGTGTGTAACTTATTCAAAAGGACTGAAACACATTCTTACACTTAAATAAATATCTAAGTTGTGCTCTCAATTGGAATGATCTTAAGAGTATGCTGAACTGGTTTTAATAATTGTGTAGTCAGTCGTTGGCCCAGGCTATGCAGCAAAATCATTAAAGTTATCTAGAGCATATGGTTGATCATGCTCATCCTTTTCAGTGAGCAAACCAGTATTATATGCAAAGTGAGACAGAAATAAATTTGACAGGAAGAAAGAATTCCACCTTCTGCTTGTGAAATAAAACAAAAAAAAAAATCCATAAAGTCTCATATTTCACAAGCTAGAAGACCATGCTCTACCTTGTTAATTTTGGTGTAGAGGTCATTTCCAGCATGCAAAGTGACTTCTGAGCCGTGACCGATCTAGAGAAGCGTCATGTCATTCTTGTACGAGAAGCTGCTGTTTACTTATCCAAGCTGAGGTAGGAAAATTGTTGCAGCCTGCCTCACTTTTGGATGCTGCCTGTGTGAGATGGAAGTCATCATCACTATTTTCAAGGTTTAACAGTAAGATTCATTGTAGTTACAGCAAGAAGTAGATTATTAGATCCTGGGTTTGCTTTCCTTTTACCTGAGGTCAAATCACAGATTTCTAAGAAGAGATATGTATGTGTGTGTGTGTGTATGCAGAGAAGGGCTCAAATCTCTCATTTATTAGTGTTCTGTCCCAGTTGATTCTGTCTATGATTTTTATGAGGAAACAACATGAGAAAAAGTGATAAAGTTTCACTGTTTGGACTCAAGGTGGCTGTGAAGACTTTACAATTATGCTTTGTCTTTATGTGTGTATTAATGCAAAGTAACCCCAACTACTGGACTTCCAGATTAATTTTGTCATGACTGCCAAAGAGGTTGCCTTCTGGCCTACTGCATAATCTCAGGGTCTGAGTCTGCAGCCATCATAGACCTAAACCGCTATCGACCGAGAGCTTAAAGCAGTGCCGGGTGGTGGGCATGGTTTGTTATGGGCATGTTGTGCGGGAAGTCTGGGGAATACCAGGTGCTGCAGAGTGCCTCCCTGCCCTGCCTCGCCTGGTGGGAGCTCCAGCCTCACCACTACTCATATTTGCAGTTCACAATTACTATTTCAGAAAGGTCATTTTAAAAAACGTGGTGTATAATCAAGAATCAAAGTGAGTTTTGGAACGTATCCAGCCATCCTGCACAGAGAAGAGAAGACGCATTTTAAGCAAAAAAAGCTTTAAAGAAAACCCTGAAGAGAACAGATTTTTTTTTTTTTTATATCTGTATCTATATATATACGCAGTGTATGTGGTGGTATCTATCTATCTCTCTATATATATGTGTGTGCGTATATGCTTTTTATACATATGTAAGTATGTATGTGTGTACCTCTACGTGAACGTTTGAGAAAGAACAGACCTAGGGACGAACGGAGGCAAAAAGTGGTCAAAGACCAAACATCTCTGTTCAGGGGTTGTTTGCAGTTTTCCATTTTGGCTGTTTGTTATTAGCTTTGCTAATTAGTTTATGCTTCTCAACTTTTAGATGATGCCTTAGTGATTAATGTGGGAGAAACCATTAAGAAATAGAATATGGAGTCACCAGGAACTAGATTTAAGTTGATCCATGTAGGCTGAAAGATTATGTAACAAAATATTGCTATTAAGAAGGGTGTTTTTTTCTCATGACCTGAGGGGAACCTCCCCCGCATCCCAATCCACTTTATTTCTGTGCAAAGCTAGAGTTTTTAAATGCTACGTAAAAGGAAACATTCAAGGAAAAGAAGGAGAATTAGACAGCCCAAAGCAGCCTGGATAAGTGCTTTCCTAATTTTCCTTATCTACTCTGAGCATTTGTAGGTGTATTGCTTTGCTATTAAGTACCACTTTACAACATATTAACGCCATTTCAGGTATTGGCATTGCTGTTTGAGGACTGCATTGCTGCAGTGCCTGTCCAGCACAGTCTGTGAAGGGGATGCTTTTCATCTTAGTGTTTCCCATAGCTTTTACATTTCTCAGACTACAGTGCAGATGTATAGAAGACTTCATTTCACCAGGGTTTTGACATGATCAATATTGACAGTGCCCGTGGAGTCAGCTTGAAGTAAATTTTGGGAATTTATTTTACAGTGATACTAATCCACAGATTAATAGGAAAAGAAATAACATGTTAAAGAGGGGATGTTACCAGGCATCTAGAGGGCAACTTCAGCTGGAAGGGTGATCACTAGCTATGGGGTGAGAGCCCAAGAGGTGGTAAATCAGCATCTTGTCCACTAAATATTTTAGCTCAAAGTTTAATGATACTGAAAAACCTGTTCACATGCAATTTCTGAAATGGAAAACTAGATCCCAGACGCAAATAAAAGGCACACTCGTTCAGTGATATCTGGATGACTGTTAGTTGTAGAGAAGGTGAATTGGAGGAAGACCCACGCTTTCTCTTAGTTCTGCTCTGGACTGAAGGAACTTCTCAGTGCTGTTGACTTAGCTCTGTTAGCCTATTTGTGATAGGCTATGTAGGCTGTCAATGGAAACTTCATTGGTAATGTAAAATAGCCCTGGATATAGGAAAAGCAAGTTTAAGCTGGTAATATTGCATTACTAGTGTTTGCTAGCCTTGACATACAAATGGATGTATGCAGGTTTGAATCATAGTGTGGCTGGCTGAGTTTTTTGCCTTGTGGGGAATTATGAAAATTCTGAAAATTCCCTTATGTAATAGTTTAAAAACATTTAAAGCAGTCACAAAAATGTGAATGCTTTCAAGAAACTACATTCCAAAAAGGTATCTATATGAATTACAGCTCAAACAGTATCAAAGTCTTCTAAGCTTGTTGCTATTTTTATTCACGATTAGTGTAATTTGTTCTGTTGGATCTGACTGAAAGTATCACTTCAGTCAGGGAAATATAAAGCCTAACTGAAGATATTTTCAAGCAGCCTTTTGCAGATATTCTTAATCTTGCAGTGAGCAAGACAAAGCAATTTGGGCGGGGGGGGGGAGGAACAATTTTAGGTAACTTGCAGATTGATGAAATGCTTAAATTTTTATTGCTTAGTGTGCCCCAGGATTAAGCCAGCAGGACAAACAGTCAACTTACATTTACGATAGAAGTAAAGGAGAAGGAAAAAGAATGAGAAGATCAAACTGCAGTCAGAGCTAGAAGGTAATGTCAAAAGGCTTGTTAATTTAGATTTCTCTAAGGTGGCTCACCATCTTCTTGAAAATTATTTTTGAGGAGGAAACAAAGGACAATGTAATGTCTTTTGAAGTCAGAGTGCCTTTTTTCTTCTTGTAATGAAGTCTGACAGATTGCCTTTGATCTCTGAAACAATCTACAACCTTGTATAGCTTTGATCACTAACATAATGGATGTGGTGTTATTTTCTGTGTATGTTGAAAGGGGGTCTTAACCAGCCTAGTTAGTATGGCTGCTAATTGAGTTACAAAGAAGCCTTACCTTGCATGGAAATAAGGGCTTACCAACAGAAGACACACCTTCATTTCTGTTCTGTCTCTTCAGGAGTGAAAAACTGCAGTGGAGAATCACAGACCGCAGTGCTCTGTAGTGCTGCCTTCTCTTGTTGTAGACGTGTGCTTTTACAGGATTAACACAAGTAGGCTGTGTTTATGCCTCTCAATTTGTATAAGCTTTATCTTGCTGTGTCATGTTTCTGGAGAGCCTACGGGTGCTTGCCAGCAAACACTTCATCAGTGCAGTAGCGGGATGACAGAATCCCCTTTCTCTCGGTGGAGCACCGCAGCGAGTGCTGGCAGACAGACGCGGGAAACGTGCTTGGAGTGAGCTGCTTCTCCTTGCTGGGCTGCCTTAGAAGAACCAATGCTTTATTAGAGAAACAAAGGCCAGATTTAGGCCTGACATTGCAGTTTGATAAACATTGTTTCTGAAACAAAGGGGTGGAAGTCTGTGGCTTCATGGCATGTGCTGGAAGAAATATGCTCAAAAGCAATGGGTTCAGATAGATAGAGCTGCTTTAATTACAGAAATTAGCCACAAGTATCGTCAGTTGTTTTAATTCAGGAGGCAAAATTTTTGCTCTGTCCTATTTTGAATGCATAGCCCTTCTCTGGAAGCACAAAGTAAAGGAAGGCTGGGGAAGGAGGTTGGATACAGCTCAGCTGCCCTTGGCAGTGGCCATCTTAACTGCCTGCATGTGCAAATACGTGACTCTTTTCTTGGTGGTGGGGTGCTGCTGTTACACAGTCATAAAGCACAACAAGAGCAAATGGGATAGCAAAACATTCATGGGATTAAGGCTGTATGAAGAGTTTTATGAAACTTTGTTTCTGAACCACCATTTTCTGAGAGGGATAAATGAGATCACCACACTAAAATGATTTGCTTGCGAGTATATCAGGCTCAAGTATAGAAAAACCATGCACTGAAGTTCAGGACTTACTGGAGGCCTTAGTTTTCAAAAGAATAGATTTACAGTGTGACTAGTCTAAGGAGAAATAAATGTACCTGGAAAGTATAGAAAAGAGACATAGACTGAAGCTCCAGGAAGAGTTGTGACCCTATGTGCTAGGATATTGAGGCTCACTCTGTTCTTCTATAAACTCCCCCTTTTTTTGGAGAATGCCATGGCAATTTTCACATTTGGCATCAATAATAATAGAGCACAGCAACACATCTCTCCTTTTCAGAATGAGGAGGACTGTGAATATGAAGATATACATAAATGCAGCCTTGTGATAAATGCTAACGTTTTATGAATAACCATGGAGGATTTTACTGTAATTCAGATTATTCTGGCTAAAATATTCCTTAAGACTTAGCCTTGCCTGACTTTCCAACAGCTCCCAGTAGCTCCCTGTTCCCATCTCTCCCCAGCAGCAGTGGAGCGGTTGGTGATACTGGCAGCTTGTGCTGATTCAGGGTGTTTTGAACCCTGTTGATACTACAGAGACAGCACCTTTGACGGACAGCCTGCTGCAGGACACCCAGCAAAGGTCTGCTGTGGAACATCCAGACATCAAGTGCAGTCTTGGCAATCATAAACAGTGCTGCAACTGTAGGCCTGCAGTTTAGCCATCAATCCTGAGGGAAGAGAGGATGTTTTATGAGCTACTGAGTTTTCTGTGCTACCAAGGCTATTGGTCTAGCTAAAATATTTCAGACGCATGTCCTCTGGAAACTGGCTGCTTTTGTGTGTAGGTGGGTTCAGGTATCAGTGAAGCCTCAGCTGAAGCCTCTGTGTTTATCTTTGCAGTGGTAGTCACCTTCAACAGCAAAGGGATCCCATGTCCAGCCCTAAGCCAGGGAAAACCAGTGTCATCACGATGGCAGGGAGGAGCAAGCACAATCCTGTATTGAGAACTGGCTTTAGCAAAGTCCCATTTGTCCTTCTGGACAGCAATGAAGGCTGGCTTGCCTTGGGTTGGCTTTGGTTTGTTTTAGTTGTGAACACTACTTTTCATGTGCTGTTAATTCTTGCTCTGGTTGTTCCTAAATGAAGGCTTTACAGTCTTATGTTTTTCACATTTTCCAATTAGTTTGTAAAGCCATTGTAAGGCCTGAGGTATTTAGTACTGAGAAATAAAAATGATCTATATAATGGTGGTCATTACATTTATTATTCATTAAAATTTGAGTATTCTTATGATTTTCAGGAAGTTGAATTTCAGCTGAGCGAAGAGAAGTACCTTCACTTCTTTAGCCCTCAGGCAGCTGTTAGGTTGGCTACATTTGATCCTGAATCATTGGGCATGCTTCCACCTATTGTGCAAGCAGGAGTAATGACAGAGCTTTGAAGGACAATTCGTGTAGGTGCTATAGATCTCAAAATCAATGGAGTGCTGCAAAAAATAATGGAAACCATAAATGTCATCATAAGGGAGGGTATTAATGTCAACTAATGGGCGGGAGACATGACTGGCTGAAATCATGTCAAGCTGAGGTGACTGGTACAGTGAGGGAGCAGCGATACTTCATTTATCTTGCAGGAACAGTCTTGGTATATTATGGTGCCTTGGATAAGGGATACATGCCAAGTCATACATGGGGGCTTTTTTGGTGTGTTCATATACAGTGGGTGAATTTATGAAACAGTGCAGGGTACTGTCTTTTACTGTGTTAGAACAGACTGAGTAAGACACAGGTATGTGTCACAAACACAAGTTTGTGATTTTGTGGTCACAAAATCCGATCTGTTGTACACAGTAGGTTCCTGCTGTTGAAAGAAGGTTTCAGTCTTTCTGCTCTGACCGCCCCTGCTGCCGTGCCCTGGCTTCCGCAGGAAGCTGTAGGTTCAGGAGCCGTAGCCTGTGCGTGCTCCCTGCTGGGGCAGTGCTTGGACGGGGATCTGCCTGCGTCAGTGTGGCTGTTGCCCCAGGACGGCAGTGCTCCAGAGCACTCGTGTGGCACCCAGACTGGCAGATCAGGAGCTGCCCTCTTAGGAGGGAGCCCCAGAGAGTAAGGCAATGTGGTATTCTGCAGTAGGAAGCAAATCCCCCTTCTCAGGACCTTGTTTGCAAAGACAGAATGCTTAATTGAAGCACTTGTCTCCTGCCTGGTTTTCAGTTAGTTTCTAATTGTAACAGCCACCATCTGATATGCTTAAAATGGGTGGTCTATCTACTGGAGTTCATCTTGAAATTATAATTTTGGTCTACCCCACAAAATCCCGTATCTTGGACATCAGCCAGGTTCTTGTCTTGTTCTTTGGGATTTTGGGATGTGTCTGAATTCCATCAAGGACTGTGCTATTGGACCATATCTTTATATCAGAACATCTTCTAGTTTTTCCTTGCTATAGAAAAATATCAGGCAAACTCGCAGTAAAAAAAAAAAAGAAAAAAACAAACCACACACACACACAAAACAACTCAGGAAAGAAATAAATCAGGATTTTTTTTTTCATTAGAGGAACTCTATCCTCCAATAAGTATAACTGGTCACTTATTAAAAGGTACATGAGCTTTACTTAGAGATTAACTAGGAAATTCTCCTTGCTCTCTGTTGGGTGGTATGCTATCAAGTGGCTTCATTTGAGTACTAAAAAAAAAAAAAAAGGCATCAGTGTGAAGATTTTCTGTTATAATGTAAGCTTCAAATCAGCAACATCAGAGACAAAACTGGATTAATATAAATCCTTCAAGGGATAAAACACATTTGTAGATTAACCATGACCTCTGCTTAAAAACTCCCAAATTCTCTTTTCTGTATTGATTTATCTAAACAGGGCTGCCTTGCTGCACACAATGAAATGCTTCCTCTGCAGGTCAATTAGCAGGCACCTGGATAGGATTCAGACTTTTGTTAGGCACAGAAAATCCCGTTAGCTGTTGCTACAGGTGGTTGCTGCATGTTTGCTACCAATATGAATATTGCATTTAGAAACTTGGAGTAGATGGTATGAAAAACCTGACAGCTATAAATCTTGTATTTGAAGTGGACAGCTTTATTGACTGCTGCTATCTTTGAGATGGAGAAAAGGGGGAATCTGTTCTAGCCTTTTGATTTAATATGAGAGCGCACTATTTAGGGATGATTGATGGTTGAAAAGTGACTTACCAAGTGCTCTGCATGATTGTATTACCCTAGATAATAGGTTAAACAGGAAAGAGGGGCTTCTGAATTTAAAGGCACTAAACATAATTTTATTGCAAATGAGAAAAATCAGTGCAACTATGACATGGATGTGTTCATTTATATTCTAGACCAAACTAAAAGGGCATCCTGTAAATTAATAATTTCCGGGCTAGTTTTGTGCCACCTTGAACTATTGTCCAGGTCACGCTAAATTTCATGCTTTTTCAGGTCTTGAAAAGACATATTCTGGGTCCATTCTGAAGCTGTTCCATGTCCACCCACCCCAGAAATTTAATATTGCCAAAGAAAAAACTGAAATGGCATCAACCTGCTCACTTGCATATGTCGGGTTGCATTTGTCTTGCACCCAGTGGAATTGTAATTAGGAAGGTCATTGGATTTTTTTTAATGTCAGGAAGTTTCTTATGAATTGAGGATAAAATTCTGCCTCCGTTGAGGCAAGAAGAAAATATTCTCTTGCTTTTTGTGGAGCTAGCATTTTTCTTGAGCTTTTCCACATGTCTGCATTTAGGTTATGCTCCAAAGCACATTGAGAACAGATGGGAAAATCATTCAACCTGCCCATATCTCAAGTTTCTGATCTATACAACTGGGTGGATAATATACACATCAGGTATATTAAGATAATAAGTTAAACTCTTTGACAGCTTTGAATTGATATATAATCGATATGAAATTATTAGACATTGTATTATTAATAAAGCTTTTTAAACATACAGTGGTATTATATTATTGACCATAAATGTGTCTTTTAACTCAGAGTTTATCAAGTAAACATTGTTAAGGGATGATCCCTGGTACTCAGATAGTGAAAGATCCTGTTATTGAAATATATTGAGGGTTCAGGTGACTGCAGTAGTTGACTGCAATAGCTGCAAAGCCTAGCTACTTTTTAAATGCTTGTAGCTGTACATGAGTTAGGATTAGATGATATCCAGTGTGTCATGTAGTTTGCAATAAATTTTAGAATCTTTTACACTGTTTTATTACCGTTAAGCTTTCAATATCATTTATTTAGAACTTTTGAGAAGATACTATTTCTATGGTTTCTATCAAAACCACAGTATTTTTATACTTTGAACTTTGTATTGGCATTGAACAGCCAAAGTATTGTGATACTTACTATAGTCTTATCACTTTTAGGAAAAGAAAATCTGTAACACCCCCAAACACGCAGACAGTTTAAATTGCCTTAAAAAAATCAGTTAAAATAATAGCAGTTAAATGTAGGAAAGGCGGATTAGATGATGGCCCTGTCTTGCAAGGTATACATTCTTGAAAGAGGATAGACATTAAACTGCAGTGGCACTTGCTGTTAGCCTGTAGACAGTTTCTCTGGGAGAAACTAAAATGTTATTTGTTCTTCATGTGTTTAGGTACAGTACGAAGATAAGTCTATAAAAATAGAAGTACTTTATTGCTTTTAAAAGCATTACAATTTTACAGAAGTTGAAATATATGGTAGGTGTTTATATTAAAAAAGTATAATACATGTTTTACCATAAATTATATACACAACACAGAGTCACAGGGTTTTTTGTTTTCTGAGTTAGCTTTACAGTTGAGTAAGAGTAGCTTAATAAAATATATGTTGGTATAACATATTCTTGGATTGTTTAGACTAGTGCTGGGATACACTTTCTGTCTGTGGCTTGTATGGTGAAGGAGGATGTAACAGGGTATATATGGAATGTAAGTATGTACAAAATGTGGATGGAGCTTTTAAGTAGGAGAAGGAAGAATCTACTTTCTGGTAATAAGACATGTCCAACAGTGCATTTTAAAGGATTATTGGATGCCTTGGGTGTTTGCTAAGGCACAGGGCCAGCAAGGACAGTAATCCCTTCAGAACAAAGCCTGTTGTATGTTAAAAGTAGTAAGCTATTTCTATTACAGCATAGGAATTATGTCAGTGTTATTGACTTATAAAAGCCTTCGGGCTGGCCTTCACAGAGGTAGGATGAAGTGTAAGCTCACCACACCTGTCTTCCACTCTACATCTTTATAAAAATAGTAACAGTAAAAATGTTGCTAAATAGTAAGTCACTTAGACTTACAGAGTCCTTGCTCTGTGCAGGATATTAACCTTCTGTTATGGTTTCTACATTAAAAAAATTATGAAGGATACATTTACTAATCTTGAATTGACAGAGAAAAGGCATGAGATGTCAAATAAAAGTTACAGCATGAGATAAGGTTTTTGGAAACGGGTGCGAGGGTATCATGGACACCTTGTAGAGAAAGTTTATTTTTCCTTAGATTATCAAGACTGTTCCTCTGGAAATCAGAGGTACTGTCTCCTTTTGGCAATTTGTCTTATCCATAAAAGACTGAACAGCATTTATATGAGAACTGTTATGAGGAAAACTTGGAAACATATGCCTTACTCTAGAATAAATTCAAACTACTAATTTTAACTAGTGAATATTAAAAAAAAATTATTTTGGCTGGAAGTCAGAAAAGAATTGAAGTAAAAATTCTGGAAAAAAGAAGGAGAAATCTTTGGTTTTCACTAAACCCCTCTTTTTACCAGACTTGCAGGCATCCATAACATCTTCTGAGGCAGAATACACCTGTAACTGTGTTTCTTCTTGGTAAGTTAAAAAGCAATAGAACGCTAAATGGATATTGGCAAGTAAATTTTATTTCTTCTCCATTTTAATGGATTTAATGAATGCTTTATACATTTTACCACACACTAATGTATGTATCAACACATAACTAATATTCATATGTGTAATTGCAACAGAGGATAGTAGGAAGCCATAAATAATATAATAATGACAATTTGATTTAGCTTGTGTTTTTGTTTGTTTTTTTGTTTAATGCTTTCGTGGTTAACATCTCCCTCTAAAGAGCATACACTGCAACAATGTTTATTAATTCCTAACATAAAAATGTTACTTTCACCAAAATGTTTGAAATACTTCAGTATCACAGCATATCTGAACTATTTTGTTTCTCTATAAATAAAAATAAAGTATTCCAAGTGTTGGGTTTTTTTTGTGTGATTGTATTATAAGCTATGTTAATGCAAACAACTTATTAGATAAATTTCTTTAACAATTTTAGAGTTTCCCTTGAAATTGTTTTCAAACACCTGTTTATATTTATATATTTACATGTCTTTATGTGCATATTCTTTCAGGATTATGAAAAATCTTCTGGTTCTAGGTACAGTGCTGCAATTGGCTTGGGGAAACCCAAGCACTTCACTATGGCATTGTTGTCCTGCCACCGTCCAGGACTTCGCTCAGGAATAGTACAGGAAATTTGTTTTCCAAGGAAACAGGAAGGGTCTTCGTTTGAGTTATGCCAACATTTCAGTAGAAGCTTCCTTTTTTCTTCAATTATGCAGTGATGCCAGGGTACATAACATATCATTTTAGACCTCTTTTTATTAGTCACCATGTAGCTTGAATGACATGGCTATGAGCAGATGTTTGTCTTAGTCTTGGATATTCATGCATGGTGGTGTTGGCTGACAGCCAGAAATCCTCTGTAGTCTCCAGTGTTAAATAGCTGAGATACATAGACGACACGAGATAGTCCGTAAAATAAAATTCTTCTTGTGTTTGAAATGCCTGTGTTCTGCTTGCCTAACTAGGGTGATGTAAACCACCACCAGCTTTTGTACTAGTAGGGCTGTGTCACTTTATACTTTTTCAGGATTCTGAGCAGAGTCTAAAAAAAAGGGAATTAAACAATCATTTAAATTTCAAAATGAGTTTTGCTGGCTGTGTTTGATCAAAACAAGGTTTGTTATAGGTTTCTGTAATGAACGTTCATTACTGAATGTCAGCACTTGCTGTTGTGTTTGCTTTCTGTAAGTATTCACATGAGCTTGTGAACAAAAACTCATTTTGAGTGGATTTTAGGTTTACTGCAGATTGTGAAGTTTAAATGTGCTATCAGTAAGCAACTTTATAACAGAAATTTGAAGTTGTAAGAGTGTCATTCATTCAGTCAGGGATCAAACCTAATAACACTTGGTGCTTTAATCACAGAATAATATGAGAGCCTAGAGTTCAAATTTTAAATAGACTGCCACAGGGAAAATGAAATATGCTAAATGTTTCAATGAATATTTTTGAAAAATAGGTATTTGGAGAAAATGGTGAGTGAAGACTTTCTAAGAAAGAAAAGGCAGCACTCATCAGACAAATTATGAAGTGTTATTGTATCTTAAAATATTGGTGACATGTCACTCTGTAACAGTCAACCCAGGGAAACAACGTTTGTAGGAGCTGTCTCTATATCATAATTTTCTTGTCTTACTATTCCTCTAGTTTCTCAGCAACTGTATATTGGCCAGCATTAAGATTCTACTGCCTAGTAATTATTAGTATTAGTCTCTAAAGATATGGTACATGCAAGTGTTTAGGTGACCTCACTATTAGTCAGATTAACCATTTTTTTTTTTAACCTTGAAATCAGCAGGTGGAAGGCAATTTATGATGTGTGATTTATAAAGCATCTAAGTGGTGCTAATTCCTGTTTTCAGCAAAAGTGAATTTTAGTAAGACCCAAAGGAACATGAATATTACATAGCATACTTTTGAAAAATAACTTTGAAAATGCAATTTAAACTCTCAAATATTTAAGGAAATATTGTAAGTTTTACTCATTGTAAGTAATTCCTCAGCTGATAAAGACAAAGAGTGTTTCTAGATGTTTAACCCCAAAGGTATTTGATTAAATTATGGTATTGAAAAATGTCATAGATGGCTGAATCTAATCAAAGGCACATTTAACCTACTGTCCTGTCTTCAACACTGACCAGCATTGGATTCTTATAAAGAGGGCAGAAAATCACACAGTGGAATATGGAGCTTGAGAGCCAGAAAAGGATCAGTTGCAGATGTTTTCTGATCCAAAGGAATCTCACTCTTCATTTAATCTTTATTAAAATATATGCATAGCTACCTCTTTATTCTGGTGTACATTAATTCTTTCAAATCCACAAGTAGTTTCATCGTTGGGACAATTTTACTTCCATCAGCATGAGAAGCTTAGTAAAAGTGGCATTTATATGATTCAGAGTGCAACTGATATTAAAAAAGAAAATGACATCAAAGTAATTGTTTCATTATTGTCAAACGTCCTTCACTTAATGTGAGGGCCCAACATAATTGTGCTCAATTTGTCTCTATTTCACCTTTGTCAAACTTCGCAGTACCATGCTCAGTCATATTGCATAGCACTGACATCATCCTGCATAGCATGTTCATACACTGGTCCTCATGAGCCGCCATATATTTTCCATCTGAGGTCATGTGAGTTTGAGCTGTAAAAAAATTTCTACTGATGTTTCTCATTTGGTGGGGTAGAGGAACATTAAGACCGCTAGAAAATTGGACTGGATAGCTTCTTTTCAGGTGGTGGGGTGGTTTTTTTTTTTTTTTGATACCCCTTTTTTCTACTGGTCATTTACAGTTTTTCTGACTAATAGCCATCCACTCTGTTGTTGGGTTCCAGGAGATGTTTATCTGTGATTGTATTTTTTTTTCATCTGTAGTTCCTTTATAGGCTTATCTTTTCTTAATAGATAAATCAGCTGGTTGGGTTTTGATCTTTTTGGCATTGATCTTGCTGTGAAGTTGCTGTCTAAGAGGACAGCTCACTGAGTATGGTAACTAATCTATAATTTGAATGTCAAGAATCTAATCCCAAAAAGTGGAAGTAGGTGCTGAAATTGGAAATGCTAAGTAGTCTGGGTCATATTTTTGCACTGACAACAGCGTACCTGTAACAGCTTTTTACCAGCAAACAATGTTGATCACTGAGTGTCAAGAATACAGTAGAAACTTGGAAATTTGAGTACTAAAATTTCTATATCTGAAGCTGATTTAACAAAATGGGTAACAGAAGTATTCACTTGCTGCTGGAAAAGCATCTCTTTGCACTATACACTTTTTTATTTCCAGTGGAGATAAAAGAGTATGATTCCCCGAAGATGCATACCTCTCTTTTTCCTTGGAGGCAAGTGATAGCTTTTTCCTTCTAAGTGCACTTGTGCCCTTGAGCCTCTGGATACACTTTGCCTGGCTGGTGGATGGATGCTGAAAATGAATGCTGTGCCCAGAAGGATTCTTTGTAGCATACTTAATATGGAAAGACATGAGTTGGAAGAATGTGTTGGGCTGTGACATTGAGGGGGAAGCAGGCAAAGACTTGCAGTTTGCATTTCAGTTTTTCTTTCTATATATTTCCACTGAGCTCTGTTTCAGATAGAAAAAGGACCAGCTGATCCCATGACCCTTAAAGAAACTGAATTTTTATAAACTTGCTTCAGGAAGCTGAATTTCTTGAGAAGGTGTGCCCATCCCACTCATCCTCTCGGTCAATTTTCAGCAGTCTTTTGCTGTTAAGAGAGAAGGATCAAACTACTCCAAAGAGTAGTTTGTTTGTTCATCTTCTCTTTTCTTCTCACTTTAAATGCAAAGTCTGGGGGGTTGTGGGGGAAGCTGCTCATCCACAGGTGATGTGGGCATCCTGTGGTTTTATTTAAGAGCCAGCTCTGGTGAGCAGAGATATCTGTTGACGATAATGCAGGGTGTTGTAGCCACCAGCTTCTGTGCAGAAATGTGTAAAAGTCAGCGTGTAGTTGTGTGACTGCACAGGCAGCAGAAATGGCCATTGGATTCCAGGAAACATGAGTGTCCCAGCTCAAGGCTCTTGTCTGCTGATCAGAAAGGAAATCTTTGTCCAGAGGCAAGTAGGAAAGGTGTATATAAATGCTGAATTAATTAGTATTAATGTACTTCCTAGAATTTTGAAAAACATATAAGGAATATAGCTTTTAGGTAACAAACATATTTGCCAATTTCAGGGAGGATCAGATGGGAGTAAAAAGGGAGGTTTAAAGAGAATGGAGCCATGTTAGTAACATTGCACAGGTGCTAAGGCTGTGTTAGTGCATTATGAGAAAAATCAAACAAGTTTTAAAGTTTGTTTTAAAAAAATCCAGATAGGTATGCAAATTATATTTCTTTCAAGTTCTCTGGAAGAAATGATTCTGTTATGCCCAATAAAGAAACAAACTTTAAATGTGGGAACTGAATGACAGTAGTTAGCAATACCTGGAGGCTGTCTGCCCCACCCTCATGCCTCCCTGCAGTGTCATTGAGAAATATATTTATATTGAAATTAAATTATGTTCTAGGCTGGCTTTATAGCAACCTAAAGAACTTGATTTACTTTTGGATACTTGAAAAATCTTTCATCTTTCCCTAAAATGATTTTTTACAAAGCTGGCTGAGGTCACAAAATATACTTGGATAATTCCCCAACCAAGGGTACAACTCATTCTCTTGGAAAGCAGGTATGTTGCTGAAACAACCTTTGATTTAGCTACCAATTATGTTTCTTACTGTCATACCCTGAAGCATCATCTCTGGAAGATGGTGCTCTTGGGTATTGCAGTCAACATTCGGAAACCTGATTTACAGATACTCTCATGTCTCTTATTGTCAGGAGTCTATGCCCCAGAATATACCAACACAGTACTTATGCTAAGGAAATCACGTTTATCACATGACTACCAGACTTGGTAGAGATCCATACGTATACTTTGTTACTTACCTGCGTCCCAGGAGAGAAACTATGGTGTTACTCTCTGACTTTCTAAATCTGGATGCTGTTAACATGGTATAGCCCCAGAAGTTTGTCAGTATATTTTTCTTGCTGGTGCTTTCTAGATCAGTAATGCTTTTTAGAAAGAGAAGTACAGAATATTTTGCCCAATGTATATTTAATATACAAAACTAAAATAAATATATTTTACTGATACCTGCATTTTCTTTAGCTTGCCCTTGAGACTTCTTTTGTGTGTGTGTTTGTGTGTGTGCGTAAGGTAAACAGCTGAAAACTGGGAGGGTGGGCAGATGGACCATGAGCAACCAATAGCCTTTTACAGAAATTGCTTTAATGAAATTGACCTCTGATGAACTATGTATTTTTGATAGCCAGGGGTTGAGCATTCAGCAAGTGTAAACCAGCATGGCTCACATTTGACCTATATCAGCAGCAATACTCAGGCCTTTAAATCTGCATTTTAAAATGAAAATGGAGCCTATTATTTATACAGCATAGGAGATGCCAAATTCAGACCCCACAAATCCCTTAATCATCACTTTTGAGCTAGTGGAATACAAGAGAAAAGGGCAATATAACTGAACTATCACTATGCCTTTGAATTGAAAGATTTTTATTGTATCACATGGTGGGGGGACACCCTCTTCCCCAAAGAATAATGAATCTTTTAGGCCCATTATGCCCTTCCCGTTCAATGGCATTTTCTTTAATTTAATGGCTATTACCATTTAACTGCTTTTAAAGTTGCCAACCAAATTAACACACTGTCCTGAACTGCTGCCTTGGAATTTATGTTGGTTAAATCCCTCAAATGTCATGCAATTTTTGTTTTCTAGTTCAAACACAGGTTTTACAAAACCTTTGGAGTACAACTTGTCTCGTCTGCCTTGTACTCTTGTGGTTTTATTTTGCTGAGACGGAAAGGCATTAACCGAGAGTTTTGCTGTAAATATGTGCGGAATGTGCAGTGTGTGGGGAAGCGAGGGAACTATGAAGCAAACACTTGCTCTAGCTGCTGGGAAGGAGTACAGCAATGATGGGTTTCATGTTTTTGTTTTGTTCATATAATTTAGACAACAATTATAATTTTATTCATGAGTAAGAACTTTTCTCATAAATTCAATTGACTTAGGTGATGAACTCCTGACCTGTTTTTTCTTAGATAATTATTGAATTGAGAGTAATTGCAGGAGAGGCAAGGAAGAGACGCACATTTTAGAATGCTCTTCTGACCCTGCTCTCACCTTTTCTGTCATATAAAACAGAAATTGGAAAAACCCTGTGTCTCAAGCTTTCTGGAAGTGCTCTGAAAACTTGGGATCTCAAAACAGTTTTGTGTCGAAATGTCTTAGACTTCAAACCCTCCATGGGAATATGTTCTTAGACTTACTTTGAGCTGAACCTTTATATTATTTTTTCTTCTAACTACTACATAATATTAAAAGTAACTTGTGGCAAATTTACAGCTGGCTATTTTGAATTAACTTAAAGGGTTGATAACTGAAAATTATGGAAGCCATCAGACACTGTAAAATGCAACTCTGCCAGGTCTCATAACTCAGCTGGAAGACGTGATATTTGTCCTTAAAATGCATGACATGATAATTTTATGTCTCCAGATTTCAGACTGGAATAGTGCCACCATGAGCTACCCACTGCTAATTTGGTTATCAGCTGCAGTGGCAACAGCAACAAAAAGTTCAGAAATGGTAGCCTAGGCACTTTGATATAGGCTTAATGGTGATGGCCAGAACAGATGTAAAGTGAATTAGGTTTTCACAGCCATCCTCAAGCAAAGGAAGACCCAAGGAAGTTGACCAACACTTGGTTTAGGAAACTTGGACCATTTCAGAGCCTTGGGAGCTCTGCTTCTAGCACAAAGTAGATGTTAATCGTCCATTCTGTTTCATATTAGTAATTCCTGTTATTTGTTCTTGGAATTGCAGTTATATAAATCTTAAAGCTATCACCTTACAGCTATCATCATATTCTTTTCAATATTTTTTTAAACAAGAAGATTAAAAACTAGCAAAAATCAAGCAAAACTGAAGAATGTCCCCTCCGTCAACCTTTTAACATCATCTTATATTCAGTATTTAAAATTTCCAGACCCAGATGGTCTTTCATGGTAGCTGTATGTGTCTGCAGTCACCATGGTTTCTAGAAATAGGTACGTGTAAGTATAGAGTTAGTTGATAGGATTGTAAAGATATTGTGTGTTTTAATCAAGGGGTGGTGAAACAACAGTGTGGAATAAGATATTTACATGATCCCGTTCCAGCTGAGATGGGCTTAGTGCAGGCTGCAAAGACAAAGATGAAAGTAGCTTCAACGTGCTTGGTGTGGTTCTGCCTCTTGGAGATGCTGCAGCACCATTAGACAACTGAAGCAATTACTTCTTCTATGCCCTGTGTTGTCTCCTGGTGACATGGAGAAGATACAGTAGAGCTTTTAAGGTAATTTTCCCACACCGGGAAAAGTCTTTCTGGAGGACCTTTCCAGAGCAATATAGAGATAGTCAAACTTACATTTTGGATTTTCTTCCCAAACCTCTTTCTCTGAGGAAGGACTAAGCTCTGTGCAGTGATGACTCTCTGCAACAGAGGTTTGTTTGAAGCTCTGTCTTTAATGAGTCAATGCCTTTGATCTGAGATGTGTTGTGAAAGTTGACAACTAAGTGGTTTATACAATATTCCCAATGGCCTGGAACACAAACTCTGGCCAGGCATGATTTTTTTTGGTGTGCTACTGTAGCTGCATTGTCAATAAAGTGCTGAGATAGCCCTTTTTTTTTTTTTTTTTCCCCCACAAATAATTTTGTAAGAAAACGCAGATGGGATTCAAATAAAGGCTTACACATTCCTTAGACATTTTGTGCTCTCTGTTCAAAAATATGTCTGCCCTTTTTGGATTTCACTTTGACATTTTAGTAGGTTCAGCTCAGCTTACTTCAAAAGAAAAAAGGATTAGTGTGAAGCTTAGTGCAGGGACTTTCAGATGAGACCTTTAAAAAGGTTCATCATTGCTCTGCCGGCCAACTGAAGTTCTTGTCACAGTCTGTAATGGCGATGTGTTCATGGCCCTAGCAAAGTATACAGACTCTGGAATGGAAAAATTAGTCATGTCAGGGTCCCCCTCTGCAAGGTATTGGCTGTTCTATACTATATGTATATGCTAATCTTTAAGCTGAGTGACATGCCATCTACACTGGAGTCAGAATGACGTGTACGTGGTTGAGGGGAAAAACACGGTTTTCTGCTTTAATAAAGGTATGAGTCATATACTTTTCTGCAGTAGAAATTTCAGGATGCATGTTCTTGCATGAAGTGTTGCCTACATGCCACAGATAATTGCAAAAAAACAAAACCGAAACTGAAAAACAATCTCCTATGACTCTCTTTTCCCTTGGTATCTTGTCAGGTGTGATATACTATTTTAATATAGAAAGGGTTATGGTGTGTTGCTTCTGGACACTTCAGCAATTTCCTTCAGGGCTATTGCCAAGCTTTTATCTCCTTTTATTTATACCTTGTATTTTTGTTAATGTGTACTTAAACAAACGTTGATGTCGATACTTCTGCTCCATTTATTTCATATCATTGGATAAACACACAGGTTTCTGTGAGTATTAATTTTATAAAGTTTCCTCACTTGCTTTGTGCACCCTGTAGTGACTTTATGGTTGGGTATTTTTTCTGTCATGGAGGAAACTGTTCCTACTGCTTAAATTTTGAAAATAAACATTGAATGCTATTTCTGCACCCTTTTTATGAACATTTTGAAAAACTGGTATTTTGGAAATCAGAGATGTGATGGCTGGGGAGAACTGGTATTTCTAAGATGGGTCAGTCTCGATGCAAATCTCACGTTGACCCCAGAGGAATTGCTAAGCGCTGGTAAGGAATGCAGGATTATTCTCAACGCGCTTTCTCTCCTCCGCATTTTTTGCCTGGCAGTACAGCAGTCATGCAATAGATGAAGATGGGATGTTCGCCCTATCACTCTGAAGTATTGTGACAAATGGAGAACCCCTGTAAATTTATAATCTTAATTATGATCCACAAACTATTCAATACTAGGAAGGAAAATTACTGTGAATGATAGTGATTAAAGATGGTATCACTCCACCTTACTCTGTAAGCCTTTCTAATGCTTCAGCTTCCAACTTCCTTTGAGCTAGACAGAGAAAACACATGGGCAGATATCTTGATATTTAGCAAAATGCCTGCTTGGGATTAACTGACCTTTCCTATAAATCAGAAGCAAAGTTGCCAGCTGGGCACTTTCTCATATGCAGGCAGCAAGAAAATGAGTTGAAGAGCTCTCTGAAGCAAAACATTACACATACATTTTTCCCATCCCACTATTCTACCTCTTATACTACAATAATGCAAGAGCTATTACTGAGGGTAAACCAGAAAAGGTGTTTCGGCTCCAGTGTCTCTTCATCCTTTCCCAGCAAGCACAACAGTTATGCACGAGTTCATATTAATGCCTATTTATTTTCAAAGGAAGCTGCTCCTTGGCTGGCATGAAGGGGAAAGCATGAACTGACACAGCATACTAAATAGTGTTATTTCATGTTCTTACCTACGTTGCTAGCCCAGCAAAAATACATTAAAATTATTTTAACAGTTTATATCGATGAGATACATGCAGGTAAATCTGTCTGATTCAAAACATGTCTCATGCAAGTTAATCCAACTTAGGACTGTTTAACAGCTGATCAGTTCAGCTGCTGTATATAATAATGATTCTTCTTTCATGCGTCAGAACAAACCCACTATCTTTACTAGGATTGTTCCTGTGCAAAACAGAGATAAGTGACAACAGAGTCAGTTCCAAGTTACTGGAATAGTGCTTTTTGTATGAGACTAACCACATCCAGGCTCAAGGCAAGGAAGTACCAATAAGGGCTATCATACTGCCATATGTGAAGACTCCACATTTAGCTGAGGGAGGAACTTAATCTTTTTGCTGCACAACATTACATTTCTCTGGAACTGCACCTATGAGGAGCTCTGCATGATCCAATTTTAATGAATGTCTTCACAAACAGTGCCCATATGCAGAAGAGATTTATTTTTTTCTGCAGGCTCAGCAAAGTCTGAGTGGTTAGATCTATGCAAAACACAAAATAAAATTTAACATTGAGAAAATGTGCTATATTTTCCACTAACTACACTCGTTTAGGAAACAGCATCTCTCATTCTAATCGCAATGGGGTTACTCATGTTCTGCACAGTGTATGTTCAGACTCAGGCAACTGTTTCATTCTGGGCTGCACTTCAAAGAAATTATAAAATATGCATTCTCCTCCTCTGTTTTGCCACAGATAATGAGTGCAGGAAAGGCTCCTTCTTGAGCTTTGTGAGGGAAAATATAGTGTTGTTCAATAAGCTGGTGACTGAGAGCCAGCATGATGCAGTTTTATCTTGATACCAATCAACCTTTATTTGCATCTGCCTGTAGCAGTTATATGTTATCATCATCTCTGCCTTTCTTCTTGGAAGATTTTAAGTATCCATGAACAAATGGCCACCCCAGACTCCCTCCCACAGTGTCCCTGCTGTATTTTGCTATGCTTTATGCAAGGAGGCAGGTTCCAGCCCTGGTTCTCCTGGAGACAGGCCATTTCTTGCTGCCAGTACGTCTGTTGTTTTCCTTCAGCTTCCAGTGGCACTGTCTCAGGAGAGTCACACTTCCCCAGGTCCTCAGTATATCTGTAGTATGTAATCTGGGTGGGTACGACATCATGGACAGCAGGATGCCACCTGGTCCCCCAGAATCTGAGTGCTTTCCTGTGGCTGGCTGGGAACATGGAACACTTGGTTGTTGGCTGAATTGCTTGAACTGGGTTATTTGATGTAAAGGTTGCCATACATTTTGCAAATGTATAACCAAGTATAATATATAGGTGTTGGGTTAAAAATCTATCTCATGACTTCAGCTTTTCTGGTGTGCTTCTAAGGGCTGGCTTCATCCTCACCTCTAACAGTAGACATTAATGAATTTACCTGGGCTATTCGACCTTTCTCTGGACTTTGGCATACTCCCCTGTGATAGGAGAGGGTGCTGAAGTAGGTAGGTGGTAGAGGTGGACCAGGCTCTAAGCATCTTTTAGCCCACTAAAAGTCTTTCTACAACAGGGAACTTCTCTGCTAGACCTTGTGCCTTGCTATGCGCATGTATTGCAAGATCAGCAATACAAGTCTCTAATAGGCTTTTTCTGATCAACTTTGCCATGAAGTATGACTCACTGGTGTTTGTCATCGTTGGCTGGGGCAATGGACTAGTATGCGCATTTACTCATCAAAGACATACAGTTAGAATACCATAGTTGATAGCTTTAGAATTTGCAACCCTTAGCCCAACATTTTATTGAACATTTAATTTATTTTGTACAAGTTGAGAGCAATGAACAGTCACTTTATTTTTCCAAATTGCAAACAACCTCAAAATTACTCATCTGTATTACCAGCTGAGTAGATCCCTGAAAGTCTGCTTCTCACCTACTGTCATACTAATGATCATATTGACAGCTCTGTATGAAGTTAATATCCTCTTGCTTCACCCTTTTTATTGTTCTGGAAACTACTCAAGAGGAATTAGATCAGTGTTAGCTATTCTGATCAAAAACATTGAGCAGAGTTGTATTATGGTATCAAATGATTTGGAAGGCTCATTTCCTGATAGAATAAATAAGTGTGGTGATCCAACTTATAACAGGAAAGCATACCAAGGAGCTGGATAAAATGACTCAGGGTGTGCTGAGACAAGACCCAGAAAAATTAAAAATAAACGTTCCTAAAAATGGAATGAGGGGCAAAATCCTCTTAATAAAAGATTTTGTAAGTTACTGGCAGAAAGTGTTGTGCATATAATCTCATAGTATCATGGATGGATATAGCAGGGGGTGAACTGATTTGACTTTTTGTAGCTCAGTGACCTGATACTACTCATGGCTGCAGTCTGAGCTTCAGAACATAAATTTTCTGGTTTTAAAAAAAATTGATTGATTATTTCTTACTTTTGTGAAGATAATCTTAAAATTATAAATCAGATATCCCAGCTGAAAGTTGCTCAAGACTGCAAGCAGTCTGACATGTCATCTGGAAAAGAAATGTGAGACTATCTGCTGCTTCTCCACTGCTCTGCTCGGCTAGCCCTGAGGGCTGCCCTTTGTCTGCAGTATACTAGTTGAGTACACATCTCTGTTTCACCTGTCCTGGTCTTTCTGTGTATGGGATTGGGAAGTGTGGGAGAGGAAGAAAGAGACTTCTGGGAATTTTGTGCAAGGAAAGAAGAGAGTAAGCAAGTGAGTTTTGCTTTTGCATAGCTTAGTGCTGTTTCTTCTGGTTCATAGCACTACGTAACTGAAATGAAGATTATAAGCCACAGCAAATATTCTTTAGCACATGCAATTTCAATTTATTATTAATATCTATTTTAGATATTTAGCCCATAGAGGAATTTCTGCAGTGTTCTTCCTCTTATCCTCTTTTCTAGATAAATACTGTGAAATAACATTGCTCCAGATTTGCAGCATGTAAAATAATAAAGCAGTAAGACAGGATGATGGTGCATTAATGGACTATAAATACATACTTGAGGTACACTGTATATGTAAGGCTGAAGGCCAAGAGCTTTTAATCACCTGGAATGACTGTTAATGATCTGTTAGGATGTAACTAGGTATATATAACTTCTGTATTAATAAGAATAAATATGATCACCATAATCTTTGGGAAAAGAAAAATGTATTATGTTGCAGTGATGAAGGCCAAACTATTAATTAAAAGAAAGAATAAAGAAGCAATACCTCTGGAATGTTTTTAAGTGTTTTCCAAATGTGCCTGCTATTTGTAAGAGGCATAATGTGGGCCTCTTTTTACCAGTCTTTATTCTTTCACCTTCTGTGAAGATTTATTCCACATAGTCCTGCCTGTATTTCCATTCTTCCACAGGAAGTGCCTGAAGATGTGGCTAAGTTCTTTTGTCTACCATGTCTTCAGACTCATGACAAGTGGAAAATGTAATCCAAATTGAATGGACTAGTAAAAGCCACTCATGCCACCAGTACGGTTTGCTGTTCAGAAGATGAACATACCACTGTTGTTGATGGGATTCTTGGCTGTCAGTAAGTATATTGTGTGAATAGATATAAATTTACATCTACTGTGGTTAATTTCTCTGGACCGCAGATGAGATTAGATACAAATAATTGTTCCCATGATAGTTGTTTCCCATTTGTTTAGATTGAACCGATATAACCTAAAAACATGGAACCCAAAACATGATTTTAAACATTCTTTCTGAATGAAAATGCATCTGTCAGTCTAGAAGTAAAAAGAAAAATGAAATGCAACCTTGTAGAACTGAAATCTATTTGAAATGTCACAAGTCTCTAAAAAAGCTATTTCAAAGAATAATAAGAGAGTAAGGTGAAGTCAGAACAGAAATGTAAGGGATGTCTACAAGAATACACAACTCAAATGTCAGCTGGGGGCTTCCTTTATCCTGCATTTTCTCAGTGTCCTGTATAAAAGAAATGAGCTAGTTATCAGTACACTGGCGAAAAAAATGGAAATGAATACCATTGAAAACACCCTACAGAAATTGAAGAGAGAAGCTGGGAGAAGGAGGAAAGTCTCTGAACCTGCTTGGCATGGATCAAAGGGGAACAATGCAGTTAGAGGTAGATTAATCCTATTGAAAAAGTAAAAAGTCAAGCAAACAATTGCCCAAATTTGAACTGCACCTCAACCTTAAATTTATTTTTCCTGTTTGTGCTTTTTTATTTTTATGGTTCAGGTGAAGTCCTGATGAAGTATGGCCAGAACAGCATATGAAAAACTGTTCTTGGACAGCTGTTATTTATGGTTTGAGTACAGGCAAAAAGAATGGAAATTTTATGAGAAAACATGAAGGTTTTTTTCAGAATGTTCTGTCTAATTTGTAGGCTCAAAGAGTCTGAATAGTTTGGAAAACACAAATTTTGCATCTTTCCCTGACCAAATACTAGTTGCTTTTTACCTCTGTGCCTGACAGAAATAGAAGACAAATGTAAGTGGGATAATCCATAGCAATTTGATCGCTTTTAAGTTAAGAGCATGGAAAACTGTGAAGAAAAAAAAAAAAAAGTCAGTCTCTGGAAATCTTGTGTCAAGTACAGCTTTATTTTCCCTTTTGTCTTTTTCTTCTATGACTACCTAATGTAAGGGACTAGAGAAAATGGACACAGATGCTTCTGGGAGGTATGTAATGGTATGACAAGAGAAAATGGACACAGGTTGGAACACAGGAAATTCTGACTTGACATAAGAAAAAAAAAAAGTCAGCATGGAAAATTTGGAATAAGTTGTCCAGAGAGGTTGTAGAGTCTCCACCCTTGGAGATACTCAAAACCTGACTGGACCTGATCTATGGTAGCCCTGCTTTGAGCAGGTGGTTGGACTAGAGACCTCCAGAGATCTCTTCACCCAAAATTATTCTATGGTTCTGTGGTTTTAATAATTACTACCTAAGTTGCTTTCATTGTGAAATATTTCTGAATGAAAATATATATATGGATGTGGCAACTGTAGACAAGAAAACATTAATCTACAAAATATAATGGTATGTTGCATCTAGTTCAGCATGATGATGTGTGAAATTAACACATCAGTGTGGACTAAATAGAACAATTAATCCTTTAAAAGAAGTGATTTTTCTTACACGGACGCTAAAATAGAAAATGAAAACCTGTTTTGTCAATGTTTAACAGTTAAATTGATTTAACAGTGGTTCACCCATATCTTAATTGATATAGGATTATAAATCCATATATTTATCTCAATTTCAAAGAGGTAGCATTTGAGAGGTTTACATTTCAGTGATGGAAGAAACGTTTCAGTTGCTTAAAGTTGCCCAGCAACACTATACTATAAATTAAGATGAGAGAAAAATATGAAATAATTGTTCAGTTAGGAGGCAAACATTACACCCTCTGTGCAAAAGGTGTCCTACACCATCAGTGTGTATGTTATGCTAGAAAAGGGAATTAATTTGTCAAACTCTCTAGGCCAGTATCTAGCTAATGGACTGGGGGCAGAGGAGCTTAGACTGCAACTAAGGAAAAGCCTAACAAGTTAATAATTTGAAATAAATGCTTTTGTTCAGATGAATTGAATGTGATTTAGGCAGGGAAGTTATGAACCAGGATAACATTACGCTGGAATTTTGCTTAAATACATTATCCCTTCCTGTGTCCCCAGCTCTGCAGTTTCCAGGCATGCATTGTTTGTGCAGACTATTTAAATATTTTTGTAAGGTCCCTTGAAACACTGAGGGAGGTGCCATGCAAGGGAAATACAAGCAGGCAGAAACACACAGCTGAAGGTGACGTCTTCTTACATTAGAAGAGTCTTTGCAATCTGCAGTGAGTTGATCTCCGTGCTGTGGCTAAACACCATTTCAGGCCAGGCACAGAAACCCCTTCCTTTGACCCCTGCTCCTTGTGGAGGTGTACAGTTCTTCACTTCGGATATAACAGACTATTGTCAGTTATAGTTCTGCACAAGTAGCAATTTTGCTCTTGATACAAAAGGCACAAGAATCTTTTCTTCATTGGTCTGGACAGCCTCTTGTCCATTTATGTGTTTAACTTAGGAGGAATAATGTAATTTTGTGTTGTGAATGGTAAATAGTTATTTTTGCTTTGCCTTTATACTACCTTTCTAAAAATGCTTTGTGCAGGTCTGACCTGGACATCTTGTAGCAGTTGTGTAGGCACAGCATTTTGTGTTACTGGTAGTCTTTCTATTTCATATTGAGCACTAAGTATCTGAAAGACTGTATTACAATTTCATATTTGGGAATCAGAGCAATTTATTTGTGTGTATGGGTTTTTCATATGTTACTGTGATTTTCTTTACGTAATCCTCAGGAAAAATATGTCTGGGAGACACATTACATAAGACAGTAACTCATTTTGTACAAGGGAAGGCTTGACATAAACAGCCGGTGTCTGCTTTGGCCATTCTCTAAAAGTTAAAATAGCATCAGCCAAGGCAGAAAAACAAGATGTGCACACTGCATTTCAGCCAACTGAAATCCTGCGTACAGGGTGCTTGAATGACTCTTGAAACAGCTGAACATTACGTGTCTGATGAGATATAACAGACGGTATTGTCCTAGCCCTCTCCACTCTCATCTGATAACTGGCTAGGCTATTTTTTTTCTTATTTGACACCATCATTTGGGAAATCCCTTTTTATCTATGACATGTTTTTAAGTATACTCCTGTTAAGGATCTAGTGCATGTACCTTTCCAATATTAAGATAACAAGAAGAACGTTCCTGTAATCTTGGCCTAAGTTATGGCTCCTAAGCTGTCTGTGCACTGAAAAGTAGGTGAAATGTTTTGACAGAGAAAAATATGTGTTGTCAGCTTTGTTTTATCCATGGCTGAGAAGGGAAATTGAAACTATACTTCAGCAGGGTTCAGACACTGATGGCTAAAATGATCTTCTGCTAAAACAAATTAGAAAAGAAATGTTCTGCTTTATGCCTCATTCTTTTTCCAGTGAAATGCACAACTAAATGAATGGCTTGTGTGTTGGAAAGAAATCTTTAAAATAATGTAAATAGTGGCTATGAAAGAAGTAACATTTGCATCATAAAATGGCAAAAAAATATGGACAGTACATAGTGAATGGTTTCTCTAATCAATTGTTGGCATCAGTCATTTAAAAGTGCATAAGGTATACTTTTTTACATGTTGTAATTAATTTCAGTGTTTTGTGAAAACGTGTCAGTGACAGAAAGAGCTTCACAGCTGGAGGCAACCTGAAGTGGAAGAAGGCGCTCGCAGCCACAGTTCCTTGGGTCTCTGTCAATAAGAGACAGAGTGGGCTATTGCGTGCCCTGTTTTTACCAAACTTGCTCTTTCTGTGCTTGTCTGCCTCCTGACATTACTGTCAGGAGCTCACTCCACCTGTCAAACCCTGCTGCAGTTTTTCTATTATCTGCAAATTCTGTTTAGCTTAGAAGTAGCTTAAAAGATTGTAAGAAAATTATCTTAAAAGAAAAATGTTGACCGTCTTGACTTGGAGTCTCTTTCTGAAACTTCTGCTATTGATTTCCTCATGTGACACTCAGCTCCAAACATGGCACAGAACAATTTTCAGGGCTAAAATGATACACTTGAAAACCTATATTTTGGAAGCTATAAAGCATTTGTTAGATCACATGTGATGCAAACCCAGCTCCCTCAACGTCTTCCTAGCCGCTGACCATTTTAGTCATCCTCTGCTGAACCCTTTCCAGTTTCTCAACACCTTTCTGGACCAGGGTCGAGGGGTCTCGAGCTGGACACAGTATTTTGGGTGCAGCCTCACCTGTGCCGAGTACAAGGAGGTAACTTCCCTCTGTCTGCTGACCACTGTCACATGTAAAACAGCCGCCAGTGTTTCGTCTTGCAGAGAAAACAAAGACAGCGATTAGCCACAGAATTATGACTTGAGGCATTAAATACCAGATTCTGGGTTCAGATACTTAAGTGGCAGAAATATATTTTCAGACAGTGTTAAATAATGAGCAGATGCAAATTCATGTACCTTTTGGTATCTAAAACCAGGTGCCTTTTATAACGAAATTGTTTGCATCTATTATTAGATCTACCTGCCAGAGGCTATTTGCAAATTTTCTAATTATTTCACATGGGTAAGTTATAGGATCATGTACATTTTCTTTAATTTTTTCTCTTGTTAGTAGTCAAAAAATATAAATACAAATGGGAAATGTCTCTGAATATTTAGTGTGTGTTTGAATCTAATATATGAATATTAATCTGTTTTCTCTGTAACTGAACTAGTATACACAGGGGGCTATGCACAGTATTTTCTCATCCTTTTTAGCCTGAGATGCATTTTAGGTTATCTCTATACATTCTATCATCCTTTCTCATCATTGATTTGCTTTTGCTGGATTTCATCAGAAAATAAAAACACTAGCTTTTCACTCTGAGTGCAAGTAAATAATGATTTTCCCCTCAAAGGCACACAGTAGTTGCTACATTTCAGAAGGCTATACAAAGTCAATGCTCAATCCCCACCTCCCAAATATTGAGAACCTCAGTACTCTCAGGGTTGAGAATACTCTCATTAAGAGGATCTCAGGCTTTTTATCAGTCAGTGATCTTTTTTCTTCTAATGCTGGCACTTTGTTTAGGACACTGTTCAGGTTCAACTGATATTTCCAATTTCTTTCAAATTTGTATTTTTTTGGAGTTGCATACTTGTACATTATAAAGATGTAGTTCACATAATCATTATACCTTTAGGAAAAAAGAAAAAAACCCCTGGCTTTCTTTTGCTTTGATCAGCATTCTTTTTCCTTCCAAAAATAATTTTTAGCTTTCTTTTTCCTGGAAAGATTAAAATCTCTGTTTCTTGGTATTCCTGGAATTCTGTGATGTCAACGCAAATAAGATAATTAGAAAGTTCACGGTATCAGAAATTTTTCCTGTACCAACAGTATCCTGTAGCTTATGACTGCAGGCGAAAAACAGGTTCTGTTGGACAAATATCTGTCTGTACATAGTTAACCATCATCTCCTTTCTCTGTAGCTCCAAAGAAACAGCACATTTCTTTCATAGACTTTGCCCTCCTTAAATTTAGATGGTGCCACATGATGCATATCTTTATCATGCTTTGTTTCCCTTACATTGAAATTGTCAAATGTAAGCAAACTGACAGTCAGGGAGGTCCTGTCATTCAAGAAGTGGAGAAACCATGCTGTAGGTTCTCTGCCTGTTTATGGTCAAACTCTGATTAATATAATACTAAAGTCAAAATACCCTTTGGTGTCAAAAATACACCCTGAGACTCTTATTTGTTGCTGTAAGAATATGCAAAGTACTCTTACCCAGACTGTTTACAGTGGAGCTGTTGTTGTTTTTTCCTGAATGTTCATTGTGTCATTGAGGGTTGTATTGGTTTTTTGTTTGCTTGTGGTAGATTAGAAACAGAAAGCTATGGCAGAAATAATTCTTACTATAAACAGAGTTTTAAACCATTACTTTGCATCCATGGATACTAATTCCAGTACTGAGCTGAAGGTTCTTGTGCCCAGGGCCCAAGGTATGTGGACTGCATCTAGAAGAACTGTTGCACAGATGTTTCTTGTCCTACCTCTCCTCTGCTCTGGATGTAATACTCTGTAATAGACTGCGAGAGCACCTGCTGTAACTTCCACTCTGCTGATCACTTCTCTCTCCCCCCTCCTCCCTGCAATCCAAGCGCTTCCCTATGACTTGCCTGTACCTTCTCCATTTCTTCAATGATTTAGGAGTATTTTGCTTCCTTCAGTTAGATAAAATTCATCTCATGAACAACGTTTTGCCTTGCCTGAATACCCAATGTCCCATGAAGACTGCAAATATCTGTCTAATATTTTTCTTACCTTTTTCATAGAAATATATGATAACTTTTGATCTGAAGATCTCACTAAGATCAGAAAAGCGAAATGAAACAGTAAAATACAGTATGATTATCCCATTTTATAATCTGGTTGACTAAACTTATGCTATGGCCATTCAAACCTGGAAGTGTGAAGTAACATTGACAAATCAGTGTTATTTTAACTACAGAGTCATTACAATTACTAAACATTTGCATTCTAGCTTCTCTGAAAAAATGACATCTCTATTGTGCTATGCACAGAGACTTGAAATACAGATGCTAGTAAAGACTTCAAAGAATGCCCTGTAGTCTGTATCTAAGATCAGAACTGTACTGGGATAAGGCAGCAGTTTTAATGACAAAATGTGTGGTGAAAATTGTTTTAGCTTAATGTCCTCATAGATCTGACCTTCAGAATCTAAACAATAATAGGCTGTTAATACAGAATTGTCCTCCATTCAGAAATATTGCATGGATGGGCATATAATTATTTTGATTGTTTTCCAGTAGGTGTCCTAGTGATGTGTGGGCATACCTTTGAATACAAGTGATTTAGGCATGAAAATCAAATGAAGATTGCATTCTTCCAAAATGAGATTATTTACTGTATAAATTCTCTATTGAAGAATATTGTCTACATAATGCCATATTTGATAATATGAATGTTTTCTAGACATTGACTCATTCTACTGTCACTTGTCTAGCACTAATATTGAATAGCTCTACTCATGTTTTAAAAAGACAGACCGGTAGAGAATGGTATATAAAAAACTTGACCTTAGATGCTGGAAATTCTCAATATTTTAGTGAGCTTGTTCAAGTCTTTCAGAACTTTTAATGCTTCATTATTGGCTAATAGCTATGTATAATCATTACCTTACCCGAGTCTGAATTTTAAAATCTACTTTATTGATTAGATATTCCATTAAGAGCAAAATTTTGTGAGGTATAGGAACATAATTTGCAGTGTTATGAACTTTCATACCATAAAAACTCTACAACCCTAGTAACAAAAAGTATTGAACACTCCATTTAAATGTATTATGATGTTTTAGTTTTTTTCCTCAGTATTTATCAGCTGTAATACCTATTAGTATTGTATTGAATGTGAGCAAAAGGAATATTAAAGATAGGAATACAGAAAATTTAATAATCTAGGTGTTAGGCCTCCTACAATTAGTCTCATTGTAAGAGCCTAGTAAGTGTTTCTATTGGGGGCACACTATGCGCTACAACTACTACATTACTACTAGAAAAGATATACCTTCAATATTGAAATAGTGTATAAAACGTGAAGAACAACTGGAAGCACAATCTAATTAATTCATACAAACCATCTGTGTTTCATATTAGATTATTTAAGACACCTGAGTTTGGGTCAAGAAATGACACCGCACCCCTTGTGCTCCAGCTCTTATTTTGTCTGGTAGAGTAAATGACAATACTCAGAGGATGTGAAAATAGCTTTAATGATACAATCAATCTGATAGTGAAAAATATATGAAATCTTCAGCTGACACCTGGAAACAATTATCTTGGACTATCAACAAGAATGAAAATATTTTATAATAAGATTATTCGGAAGATCTAATACTCTGTAAACCCAGGCTATCCAAATGAAGTATTGCAGTTAGCAGTAAGAGTATAGACAAAATACAGCAAACATATTTTGAAAGGTGGGACAAGCTTTGGGACATAAGTAGTGTAAACAGCTGTTGTTCAATGTCATGTCTGGATGTTTTTCCAGTCAAAGAGGTACTACTAGGAAGCTGTTCCTGGCAATATGAAGGTTCAGCTCTCATTATGAAATCAGTCTTTAACACAGACCTTTGAGGTAGTGTTTTTTTTCTAGAAGCAGTGCTGCATGGATTACTTAATCTAGCCATATGATTGTATATTCTTTACCCCTGGCTGTTTAACATTTGCTTTGTAGAGAAAACCGTAGGAAATGCAAAGCTTATACAAAAGACAAAGCCAAATTTAAGTAGTTTTGTTACAGCTATGCAGGCAGAACAATCTTCCCAGAAATAAAGCCATTTTGCTGATGTATGGGGGTGTCTCTGGCAGTAGCAAATGGCCTGAATCTATGGTTAACACTGAGCTGTCTGAGGGACAGAGTGAAAAGAAAAACAGCTACATTTTTATGGTACCTTGATTTCTGGAAACCATCCTCATATGATATTGCTGATCCATTATTTCTTTGTTAATATCGCCAAGTTTGAACAATTGACTGATTTTACACATTATAAGATTCAGTAATGTTACAAAAACCTGGAAAATATGAAGTCTAGTTACTGTGTCTCTGTAACGGGTATGAGGTGAAGCTTGAGAATAAAGCTTATAAGCAGGTAGGTAACAGACTGATTAATAGGGTTGGTGTAGTCCATCAGATGCTAATACAGGTTTACATGAGACACCTGTGATATTCTCAGGGAAAGGTAAGCAGACTGAGACATGCAGAAACACAGCACTGTAATTTTATTGCAAGAGTTAAATACACTGTACTGCTATAACACGTAGGCATCCACAGTGAGGGTAAAGTAATTAACCAGTGTGTGACAGATGTGTGATAGAAGTTGATAACCAGAGGGGAAATGCATGATATGGCTTACAAAGGAGAGATCAAATGTGTATCTGAAAAGCTGAAGCAGTGGGAAGGTTTAAAGCAGAGCTCACAATAAGGGGTTGGGATGTGAAAGTCAAGTGGTCAGCACTGTTAGCCACCCCACTTGCTGGCCTGCTCTGCCGTTGGGTGCAGAGACTCAAGGGGAGGATGCCACTTCCCCCAGGCCATGGCACTTCCCTCCCTTGCCCTTTGAAAGAAGAAACACTGCAGACAGCAGACCACTGAATGCCTATAACAAATGTCTTTGCTGTGGTGTTCACCTGACTTTCCTACAACTCTGTATAACGGGGTATGTAGAGTCTTAGTTCTCTCCAACTCTTTTAGCCGGAGTTGATTTTTAGTATTACGTTTTCTGATATGGGAGTTAACATTGGGCGGGTATGTTTTTGCAAGGATGCTAACCAGGGAATGATAACTGAGGGAGTTTTATGTCTGTCTGTTGTTAAGCATTACCTCCTTTATACCTAAAGATTTGACCAAGCAAATGGGGAACATTCTGGAAGATTCAGTCTTATTTCCAAATTAGCAAGTAGGTGTGACCTACTTGCTATACATACTGGAGAGCAATGTAAGTGAGATCTGTGCTGTGCTAATGGCATTAATCAGAATAATTTGCCTGGGATTTTGATGTGTTATCATGTTCACCACCTATTATTGCTTGTTGCTAGCTTTCTTTTAATACAAGAATAAATACTCTTTTAATTAATCTTTTTCCCTTTGATATTGATATTAAAAGCTGATAGACAATCATTTTCCAATGAAAAAATGTAAGCTTATTATACTGTATTAGACAAGTTAATATGTTTTTGCATTTTACAACAAGAAAGTTTATTACGATGGTGACATTAATGCATGTAGAGTAATGTTCTCCAAACCAGTTGTTACCAACAGATAAAGGCTGATTTGGTAATTGCTAACATAAGGCAGGATCAAGGGGTGTTATTGCACTAAAACTGTTAGCTGCAGGAGGGATGGTCAGGACCATAATATTCTGTTACTAAAGGAGTGCATCACACTGCCCAGATTTCATATGAGGAGCTGTGGATGACGCACTGTGTGAAGACCCTCTTTATCGTTACCTTGGATGTCTAAAAGCAGCAGATTATTGTAAGCCCTTTAGCTAAGGGTCTGTCACCCTCCCTCGTATGGACCTAGATTTTGATGTCAATTGGTGGGACATCTTTTTGCTGAAGGTAAGCTTAATGTAGTCAGAAGGAGTGGTCAAAGATAATGTTGAAGCCTTGAGCTTGGTTTGCCACCCAGTACAGGGACAGCAGTTGTGAAGCACACTGGGGGACATTTCTAGGCTCCTTTTCTTTGAGATGACAGACTGGACATCAATGATGTTGATCAACACCCAGCTCTTTTACATCAGAGCGCTGCCTGTGGTGAGCCGGGTGGGATGTGCAGCTAACACAGAGCATGGGAATGTACCACAGCTGAGCTCTTTCCCTCTTATTTTTTCCTGTGTGACACTGCCAAATAAACAAGCACCAAACAGTCCTGTCACAAGAGGTACAGGTTTTTATTTCATTTCAGGTGGTGACAGTATTCTGAAACATTTGAGGACCCTTTTAAGTTTATCATGGACATGTTACGAAAATGCTGCTATAAATGTTAGTTGATAGCCAAATCTCTTTACCTCAAAAACTCCAAGGGGAAGTGAGCTTCACAAGTCACTGCAAGCAAAGTTTCCACTGTGATTTGTATAATTCTCTGAAAGCAGTTTCTGGAATGTTATGATTAAAAAGCGATTAAAAAAAAAGCTATGATAAAAAAAATCCTGTAGTTTAAGACTTGCACAAATGTTTAACAAAATATAGTCTAATTTGTTTTACTTTCTTTGGTTCTGCCAATGCAAGATCTAACAATCCATCCACAGTAATTGCACCTGACTGCTTCAAATCACGCCCATTTTAGTGCTGAGCCCAGCTAGGGAGATGGTCTGGTTTGGACCTCTTTCTTCTGAGTAGAGGAGAGGAAAGCTGATGGTGGTGTCCGATGAGGGTGCTGCTGCCTGTGGGACTATGAAGGGGGCAAGAGCACCCTACTGCCTGCCTGTGGCTGAACCCATCCTTGGACCAAAATGGTGGCTTGGAGGTGGGGTTGGACTCACTCCCCAGCTGCATTGTCCACCTCCTGTTCATTGACTGCTGTGGTTTTTGCAACATGGGAAAGGTATATGAGGAATGGTGTGGGGTTTGGACTGGAAATCAGAAGCATGAGCCACGTGCTGTGCCGGTGAATTATGGCTGCCTGGTGGTGGGTGATCTATGCACTGCTGCAAAGCTTTTCTGCAGGTAGAGCTGTTGAAACTGCTCCTAGAGGGTGCATTTACACTAAAGGGTTCATAATTGCAGTTCTCTGTACCATTCATGCTGGTGAAATAAAATCATAGCTCTAAAAGTTGCTAGCAGAGCTGAAATGAACTAATTACAGCATTAAAACAAATATTTGTGGAAAATTGTCTTAAGTACTTACTTGACAGTTCTTCTAACCTGTGTTTCTACTGAACACTAATCATTCAGTCCTACTTTGGTCATCAAGTGCTGTTTTTATCTGGGGAAGTGCTTTCCACTTTTATTCACCAAATCTACTTTGCTGTAGTTTATGAAGAGCTTGTCCCTTTTATAGGAAATGAAAGGAGTCTCATCCATATTAGGTAGATGAAAAGCGCAGGGTATGGCCTTGGAGGCTCCTACCCCTCAGTCTACATCCAGACAATGTCCAGGGATCCTGAACCTGAGCCTGGATGCTCAGAAGTTCCTGCAGAGCTCTGGCATCATGCCTGAGTAATTTATGTTAATATAATTTCTGAAGTTCTTCTGTCTTATTCTTTTATGTCTCTGTGTTTGACAGTGCTTCACCTTCATTATCTTTAAAGATCAGCACTAAACTAGATATTTCCTCCCTGTTCCCTCTATGAAAACCAAAACAAATAAATCACTTACTTAGCTTCTTTGCTGTGTCTTTAATCTCCTCACTGTGTTATTTTTAATCATTTTGACCTTGTAAACCCAACAACTTTTACAAGGAGCTCGAGGTATACTTAAAAGATTCCTCTGTATCAGCAATATCTTTAAATAAAGTTCTATTATTTTATTATACACTGTCTTTTTTGTCACAACTTTTAAAGTGTTTTCACAGCCTTACTAGTATTTCAGCTAAGTGACTTAATATTATATCCATCAAGGAAAGAATTCAAGCTGTATGACTGTATATTGTTATCTCTGAACCTGAAGATAGTATGCTTTATTATTTTTGAGTATTCGTTAGGTAATAAATAAAAATTGATAATTACCAATTTGCAGAATCTGTGTATTTCCACTGAGTCTACTGCACAGATATGTTTTGGACTGATTTCCATATGTTCATTATATCAGTTTAGTATGAGATCTGTCAGAGACTCATTGTCATTGCAGTTCATTTTATCCAAAGGATTTGTTGTGTTCTTTTGCTGTTTTACTAATTCAAAATAAAACTATGTTTTTGTATTTCCCTATTACAAGCATTAAGTACAAGTACATGGAAATACAAGATATTAAATATATTGAATGGATTTTCATGTTTGAAAAATTTTAGTCTGACAATTTTGTAACTGAAGGCCAAATTAATTTACGGCCTGAAAAATTATGGTCAAGAATTTTCCATTGAATTGCCATTTCCACAGCGTAAAATCCAATATTACTGAAATATTTCAATTTCTGTGAAAAAATTTAAAATTAAGTCTTCACTTAATCTTCTGTGAAGCTTTCGAGTAATTGCAATTCAGGAGATTTGGGGTTTTATTTTCCTTAACACTCTCCAAAGGAGACATATCTTGTCACAAGTCTCTCTCGTCTGCCATTCAACAGAATGGTAGTCTGTTGCAGGCCTGTCTAACGCCAGTGTATCAATGGCAGCTTATACTATTGGGACAGCAGCAATGGCACTTGGTGCTATGTGGCTTTGGTGATCTCCCAGGGGCTTTAGGAAGACATGAACTGCCCAGCACCTTTACATAATGAATATGCCTATATACCTCTTCTCTATGTCTGATGGAGCTATTTGTATGGTTGTCGTTAGGCAACTTATGAGTGTGTTGGAAAAGAAAATAACGTGCAAACTCAACACGCAACCTTTCTTGTCTCGTGCCATTGCACTTCCATTAGCACATTGGGCTACTGCACACTGCAAACCTCCCTGGCTTTCAAACAGTTATTTACTGGCAGAAGTCAATGTACTCTATTACAAAGGAGATGTGCTGGTATGAATCTCAGTCTAGTTTTCTGGTATTATTGATATATTTTCATGGTAATGGACTGCAGTTAGCAACACATGCAAGCTCTGCATCCACTTTAAAAAAAAACGTACTAAAGAATAAGAGTTTTCTGAAGCAGAAGTGGTAGTAAACTTTGGGTAATAAAATAATGCCCTGACTCATCTCTAATTAAGAGTGCAATTTATGAAAGGGATTAATGTTTAACAACGGGGAATAGGAAGGAAGCAGCAGCTATATTTTTTTAAAATAACCTATTACTAACCATCTAGAGCAAATTGATCCCTACCTTTGGCTTAGTCAAATCTTTAACAGACTGGACAATAGTTAAAGTAATTATCTAGAGAAATTATTGTTTTTATAAAATGTGGTCAGTGTTTTACGACAGCAAAAACATCTGGGTTTTATTCAGTATGCGTTTAATTTCTTCAAGCAAGCTGTCACTGTCTAAAAAGTGCTTTTTCACTAACATGACACAAAGTAATAGATAAATAATATCCATGGAAATTTAAAATGCAAAGCAAATGTTAAAAAGGTTTCCTCTATTAGTATTCCTTATCAGCCAATAATTAATTCTTTTTTATTAATTTACTGGTCTTGAGAGATTGTTAGAGATTAATCATTAATGAGAAGCAAATGGCAGCCCACTACAACACAGCTGTTTTTTGTTAAAGTAATTAAGGCTGTCTGCATTCATGATCACATGGTTGATACAAATTTTGAGCAATAATTCAGACATTGTTTCTGACGGTGATGAGTTACAGTTGTATTTACAGGTTTTAGAGAGACAATACTACATACTACAGAGACAATGTAGGGAAATGGTTGTTTTGTATGAATTTCTCACAAAATGTGGAAGTGATGATGAACATGATTCTTCTGGTAGGCCCATCTAGGTTTCAGAGAAAAACTGGCCATTTTTTTCCTACAAAATTCTTCATGCTTACCCTTATTCAGTGTTCTTTGTTTAACAAAACACTGTTTAACAAAACACTTTGTTTAACTCCCTGGTCTGGTACGGTCCTCTGATTATTATGCACTATTGGTTATGCAGGTTGGCTATGATGAGGTTGTGGAGAGAAGTCTGAAAATGATCAAAAGAGATTTCAGGGCACTGGGGTGATTAGTTGAGGGATCAGGAGCACAGGTAGTGTTTTTCTCAATCCCATCAGTGGCAGGGAAGAATACTGAGAGGAACAGGGAAACTCAGCTGCTCAACATGTGGCTCAGAGGCTGGTGCCCTTGGCGGAATTTTGTTTTTATTGATCATGGAGATGCTTACACGGCACCGGGCCTGCTGGTGACAGATAGAGTTCAGCTATCTCAAAGTGGGAAAAGGATTCTTGCCCATGAGTTGGTGGGGCTTATTAAGAGGGCTTTAAACTAGGTTCGAAAGGGGAAGGGGATGTAACCAGGCTCACTAGAGAGGAGACTAAGGGTGGCATGCCAATGTTGGGAGTGAAATTGATAGCCCAGCTCAAGTGCATTTACATGCTGCATGCAGCATGGGCAACAAACAGGAGCAGTTGGGAGCCATTGTGCAGCAGGATGGCTATGACTCAGTTGCCATCACAAAAACGTGGTGGGATGACTCTCATGACTGGAGTGCTGCAATGGATGGCTACAAGCTCTTCAGAAGGGATAGGCAAGGAAGAAGAGGCGGTGGGGTGACTCTGGATGTTAAGGAGTGTTTTGATTGTGTAGAACTTGGCAATTATGAGGGTCAGGTGGAGTGCTTATGGGTAAGGATGAGGGGGAAAGCCAATAACGCAGATATCCTGCTGGGTGTCTGTTACGGACCACCCAACCAGGATGAAGAGGCTGATGAAGCATTCTATAAGCAGCTGGCAGAAGTCTCACAATCCTTAGCCCTTGTTCTCGTGGGGGACTTCAACTTACCGGATGTCTGCTGGAAATACAACACAGCAGAGAGGAAACAGTCTAGGAGGTTCCTGGACTGTGTGGAAGATAACTTCCTGATACAGCTGGTAAGTGAGCCTAGCAGGGGAGGTGCCTCGCTTGACCTGCTGTTTACAAACAGAGAAGGGCTGGTGGGAGATGTGGTGGCTGGAGGCCATCTTGAGTTTAACGACCATGATAAGATAGAGTTCTCTATTCATGGTGAAGTAAGGTGCGGGGTGAGCAAAACCACTACCATGGACTTCCAGAGGGTAGACTTTGACCTGTTCAGGACACTGATTGAGAGAGTCCCTTGGGAGACAGTCCTGAAGACAAAGGGGTCCAGGAAGGCTGGGCATTCTTCAAGAAGGAAGTCTTAAAGGCGCAGGAACAGGCTGTCCCCATGTGCCATAAGAAGAACCAGCAAGGAAGACAACTGGCCTGGCTGAACAGGGAGCTTTTGCTGGAACTCAGGAAAAAAAGGAGAGTTTACCACTTTTGGAAGAAGGGGCAGGCAACTCAAGAAGAGTACAGGGATGTCATCAAGTCATGCAGAGAGAGAAAATTAGAAAGGCAAAAGCCCAGCTAGAACTCAATGTGGCAGCTGTTGTTAGAGATAATAAAAAATGTTTTTACATATACATTAACAACAAAAAGAGAGCCAAGAAGAATTTCCCTCCTTTATCACATGTAGGGGGGAAGATTGCCACCAAAGATGAGGAAAAGACTGAGGTACTTAATGCCTTCTTTGCCTCAGTCTTTAAAGTCAGACCAGTTATCCCCAGGGTATTCAGCCCCCTAAGCAGGAAGACAGGGACAGAGAGCAGAATAACCCCCCCATAATCGAGGAGGAAGCAGTTAACGACTTGCTATGCCACCTCGACACTCACAAGTCTATGGGGCCGGAGGGGATCCACCCGAGAGTACTGAGGGAGCTGGCAGAGGAGCTTGCCAAGCCACTCTCCATCATTTGTCAGAAGTCCTGGTTAACAGGGGAGGTCCCAGATGACTGTAGGCTTGCCAGTGTGATGCCCATCTACAAGAAGGGCCGGAAGGAGGATCTGGGGAACTACAGGCTTGTCAGCCTGACTTCAGTACTGGGGAAAATTATGGAGCGGTTCATCTTGAGTGCACTCAACAGGCACGTGCAGGCCAACCAGGGTATCAGGCCCAGCCAGAATGGGTTCATGAAAGGCAGGTCCTGCTTCACCAACTTGATCTCCTTTTACAACCAGGTGACCCACCTAACGGATGAGGGAAAGGCTGTAGATGTTATCTACCTGGACTTTAGTAAAGCCTTTGACACTGTCTCCCACAGCATTCTCCTAGAGAAACTGGCTGCTCAAGGCTTATGCGGGTGTACGCTTCACTGAGTAAAAAACTGGCTGGATGGCCAAGCCCAAAGAGTTGTGGTGAATGGAGTTAAATCCAGTTGGTGGCCAGTCACAAGTGGCGTTCCCCAGGGCTCAGTTTTGGGGGCAGTCTTGTTTAATATCTTTATCAATGAGGATGAGGGGATTGAGTGCACCCTCAGTAAGTTTGCAGATGACACCAAATTGTGTGGGAGTGTTGGTCTGCTTGAGGGTAGGAAGGCTCTGCAGAGGGACCTGGACAGGCTGGACCGATGGGCCGAGGTCAATTGTATGAGGTTCAACAAGGCCGAGTGCAAGGTCCTGCACTTGGGCCACAGCAACCCCATGCAACGCTACAGGCTTGGGGAAGAGTGGCTGGAAAGCTGCTCAGTGGAAAAGGGCCTAGGGGTGCTGATTGACAACTGGCTGAACATGATCCAGGAGTGTGCCCAGATGGCCAAGAAAACCAATAGCATCCTGGCTTATATCAGAAATGGTGTGGCCAGCAGGACTAGGGAAGTGATCGTCCCCCTGTACTTGGCACTGGTGAGGCTGCACCTCAAATACTGTGTTCAGTTTTGGGCCCCTCACTACAAGAGAGACTTTGAGGTGCTGGAACGTGTCCAGAGAAGGGCAATGAAGCTGGTGAAGGGTCTGGAGCAGAAGTCTGATGAGGAGCAGCTGAGGGAGCTGGGATTGTTTAGCCTGGAGAAAAGGAGGCTGAGGGGAGACCTTATCGCTCTCTACAACTACCTGAAAGGAGGCTGCAGCGAGGTGGGTGTTGGTCCCTTCTCCCAAGTAACTAGTGATAGGACAAGAGGAAATGGCCTTAAGTTACATCAGGAGAGGTTTTGATCAGATATTAGGAAAAATTTCTTTACTGAAAGGGTGGTGAAACATTGGACCAGGCTGCCCAGAGAGGTGGTTGAATCACCATCCCTGGAGGAGTTCAAAAAACGTGTTGATGTGGCACTTCAGGACATGGTTTAGTAGGCACGGAGGTGTTGGGTTTACGGTTGGACTAGATGATCTTAGAGGTCCTTTCCAACCTTTATGATTCTGTGATTCTACGATCTTTCTGGAAAAATGGATACTTTATCTTAAAATGATCTTTCTTAATTTTCTGTGAACTTTTGTGGGGAAAATATCCACTTCAGGTTTGACTAGGGTTAGCTTCAGGTAACACACAGGCACTGTGCTTGTATGCAAGTAAATTGTAAACATTTACTGTGCATTTGGGAAAATATAGAATTAAACTTAACCCTAGTTACTAACAGGCTAATTTTGTTTGTACAGATGTGTTCTGGTTTTGGCTGGGATAGTTAATTTTCTTTATAGAAGCTAGTATGAAGCTATGTTTTGGATTTGTGCTGAAAACAGTGTTGATAACACACTGATGTTTTAGTTGTTGCTAGGTAGAGCTTATACTAAATCAAGGACTTTTCAGCTTCCCATGCTCTGCCGGGTGCACAGGAAGCTGGGAGAGGGCACAGCTGGGACAGCTGACCCCAACTGGCCAAAGAGATATTCCATGCCATATGACATCGTGCTCAGTATATAAAGGTGGGGAAGAAGGAGCAAGGTGGGGACATTAGGAGTGATGGTGTTTGTCTTCCCAAGTAGCCGTTAAGCGTGATGGAGCCCTGCTTTCCTGGAGATGGCTGAACACCTGCCTGCCCATGGGAAGGAGTGAATGAATTCTTTGCTTTGCTTTGCTTGTGTGCGTGGCTTTTGCTTTCCCTATTAAACTGTCTTTATCCAACCCACGAGTTTTCTCATTTTTACTCTTCTAATTCTCTCCCCCATCCCACTGCGGGGGGAGTGAGCAAGCGGCTGCGTGGGGCTTAGTTGCTGACTGGGGCTAAACCACAACAAGATGCTGGCTTGGCTATGCAGAGGGAAGCCTGAGTATGCTTAGATTTTAGGTCAGTGACTGCATGGTACAGTTTTCAAGTGAAACCGAATTGGCAGCTGTTGAATGTATAGGTTGAAGAGTCAGCACTGCATAGCGTGCTCAACTGTTATTTTTAAGTTTCTGCCTGAGTCTCCCTTGGAAACAGTCGTCTGTAAGAATTTAACCATTGATGTAGGATAGGAGCAGGTGCAGAGCTCACAGCAACCATGCTGTGAGTCAATACAAATTAAGGGTCTAAGACAGAGACTGAAAGCAAGAGGAAGCTTTGAGGGAGGACATTCTGCCCAACAAGGAGCTGAATATAGGGCAGGAGGTAGCGTGACAAGGAGGCTGAAGTAGTGGAATGTCTTTAGCTACTACTGAGAAAGAAAAGGCAGGCATTCAGGGAAACAAAATGCTGTAAAAGTAGAGATGAGATAAAGTGAACCGTACCACAATAGCCTTCATAAACATGAATGGAAGTGATTAGCAACGGAGTGATGGTTGAGACCGTACCCATTTCCATGCAATAAATATTGTTGGTATTTTTTAAAATACTGTGAATCAGAACAATTTTAATCTTCTGACAGAAGTAGAATTCTTGCTGTTAACATTGATGAAAAGATAAGATCTCGATCAAAGCCCCGTGTTTTTGGAGGGATGATGGTGTACTGAGCATGTGATGCACCAAGTCTTTTGAAATAAATATGTAAATACAGGTATATACCATATAAAATGCAACTAAAGTTAATGAGCTGTTTCTTCACCTGTTAGAAACCTTGAGAGCTTTCCTGTTTTGCATGGAAGGTTATGATAGTGTCGGCAGATTTTATTTTCCTTTCTCTTGAAAAATAGAAGTGATAAAAACCTTCCATTATTTGAGTTTCAGATCAATCTTTGTCTCCTTTATGCTTGCAAGAAAATCCCTGCCAAGTTCGCATGGCATTGGATGTTCAAAAGGCCAAGTTGTTTTAATATATTTAATAAGGACTTCCCTCAAAATCCCTTTTAAATTGGAAAGGTATTTCCAATTCCTTTCAAGGAATTGGGCAAGTGGGTTGGGACCCTTTTTTCAAGTCCTGTCAAATGTGTCCTTATTTTCTGAAGTGCCCTATTCATAATAGTATAATTCACTTACAGCTCTACTTTCTGCCTATGTATTGAAACATTGACTTTTGAGCTGCTCTCCCTCTGCAACTATCTGTCTCTTGCTGTGAAATTCACTGACAGATTAAGCTCAGAAATCAGTGTGAGAGGACTGGAGTGTTACTGGTGGAAAAAAACCTGGAGGCTCTTTTGATCACGACAATTTTAGGTCTTGCACATGCTGAAAATTCCAACTTGTATCTGATGAAATGAAGACAGAAACTGAAAATGCCCCAGGACATAACTTTTTTTGCAAAAGAAGTAAGCAGAACTTCTTCCAACACTGAATTACTTCCTTTCGAAGGACTATAAGACACCAGTTACTTTGTATCCTTGCTCCCAAAACTTGTCGTCCCCTTTCCATCCTTTGCTCTTCATTCCTTCCCTTTCTTCCCCTCCTCCCGCTCCCTTTTTTTCCCTATCTGTTTTGGAAGAGTGCAGATTTTTTTCACCTGTGGGGAAAAAACTGCTTTAACATTAAGGTGATTTTCAACATGAATAGCTAGGCACAGTAGTGGATAGTATCAATGAAAAGAGTGGCATTGTTGTGATACACATGCTGACGAGAGCCTGTTTCACCTTGTCAAAATGCTGGTACCAAATACTAGGCTATTACAATGTCCATGACATGAAGTGTCTGATTTTGGCAGTTAAATCCTGAGACTTGAATGAGAGTATCACAAATCTGTGATCTATACTGCCAAAAGACTCCTTTTAAAACAGTCTATAACTGAGCGGTCAGACTTGTCAGGAAACGTGACCATTCCAGCTACCACTGGAGTTTTTTCAGTCTAACTTGACTGGTCTTCAAACATGCAAACATTCAAATGCAAGAAAAGGATGTTGCTTGAATGCTTGACCAAAGAACTAGATGAGATTTGTTTGGTTTCATTCACTTAATACTAGCTCTGAACAGCATGGCAATTGTCATGCACCAGTTGTTTACTTGAACGCAAGCATTATGTTCTTTACTTTGTCATCTGTTGGAGTAGCTGCTTGCTTTAGTAAAGGTATGGAGCCTCTCACTACCTTTCAAGATCATTTATGAGAGTACTTTTCTTCATATGGCACAGTCACTGAATACCAGTCCTGGTACTTTTATGTGTCCTGTGGGTACTAGTTTATAATTTGTATGGTGCTGTGTAACCTGATAACATTTTTATTGTAGTGGTCTGGCACTGCCACAAGGACCAAACTGTAATGTACAGGAGAGCTGGCATCTCAGCTTTGGAGAATGAGTAAAATAAATCCTTTCCTTTCAGAAGAAAGTTGAGAGTAGTAGCATGAAACAGCTTTATTTTGGAGGGTTGTTTGTCTCTTGGCGTAGAATGGCCAAATGAAATGATGCATGACAGCCACACACACATCCCACACTACAGTTCTGGGACACAGTCAGCCGTGGACAGCAGGGCCGCTTTCTGTTATGAGCTGGAGCCTGTTCTGCAAGCCGTCAGGTCCCTGCAGAGGACAGCTGGAGCAGCATAATGGAGATTGCAGTGTCTGCTTCCCGCAGTGCCCTTTAACTTGTTGTAAAGATCAAGAAGAACAGGAAAGAGAGTTTCTATCCATAAGTGTGCAAGGAGTGACTGTGAGTAGCAGCCCTTCCTGCCAAAAATCCAAGCCTCCCCCTCCCGCCCCCCAAACAACCACTTCTGAAGGGAAAACAGAGGGCTCTAGTTCAAACAAAGTGGGGAGCAACCAAGCTGTCTCTTGCTCCCTCTGATATCATCCTGCTTGCTCAATTAAGTCTTAATTAGCTTGCAAGCTACTTTGAGGCAGGAACCATATTATTTTGTAAGTCACCCCAATACTTAGTCCAGTAGAATAACAAGCTTTTTTGGCTTTTTTCATTCCTTTATATAAAGGCTGTACCAAATAAATAATGCAACTAACATTATTTTGTCTGTCAGATTGATTCACAATGTCCTGTGTCATGTGCGGCAGTCTGCGCAGAGAAGTGGTTGTACAGAAGGATTCTGGGCATGCATGCAAAAGTATCCTACAGTCACAAAAAGATGCACCTCCTTTCACCTTAAGTCAACAATCCCCCCACATTCCCAATTTTGAAGACTGTGAGAGTTACTGGATCATATCAGGGGTTACATACATCCTCCTATGACTGAGGAAGGGAAATGGAAACAAAATTCAGAACTCCTGACCAGACAGTTTTCCTACTAGGAATTCAGTTATTTTTATGGTTACATAAATGAAATGGATATTAGTTAGCTGTTCTATGTCAAAATTCCTGTTACATTTGTCTTAGGCTCTCAGCTGTGTGTCCTTGAAAACCACTGAATGTGTGTTCATTTAGGTTTGGTGCTCTAAATCTATGCTGACAGCTGTAAATTTAGGCTAATAAATGAATTACACAGGTAAGGAAAACAAGCACTATCTCCTCAGAGGTTGTATAAGCCACATAGCTAATGCTATCAAGAAAACACTGATCAGACACTAGCTGATTGATTTTCCCCCTAGGTAGGTACTAAGCTGTGCAGCTGATGAAATTGTAACTATTCATGTTTCTCTATCCTTCCTTTTTCATTTTATTAGATTTAGTCTATTTGCTATATGGGATCTCTCCTGCAAAACCAAACCTCCCAGGCAAAAGCAGAAACAACCTTCCCTTTCTCTCTGTGGTCTTTAGGGATAAGCAGTAAAATTCCTTGAAAACCTTGTAAGCTTTTGCTTTTGGCCAGGAAGAGCACTCCTGTCAGAGCTGTGTTATCGGTGCAAAACAGCCATAACTCTGGCTCTCGGTGCATCCTCCCATGTCCTGTCTCAATGGAGCACCCATGCTGATGCTGGGGTAGGTGAGGCTGTAATGTCTCATAGGGACAAAATTCTGTGCATAGCCGTAGCCATAAATGATCCTACAAAGAAGCAGTAATTAAGGAAGGCTTGGGGCACTGTCAAAGTTATACTGGGCTGCATGGAAAAACAAAACAAAACAAAACAAAAGACCAGCCCGAGAGCAGCAGAGGGCACTGGTGATTTAAAGTCATCCTGCTAAACCTCCGAGGCTGCTGAGTGCTGTTCAGAGTTTTTTTCTGTACCACTGTATTGCCCTGAGTCTCACCTGAAATCCCATCTGCTAATGTGAATGTATATATAATGAGCCTAATTTTCCTCTTATATTCTCTAGTGAAAATTAAGAGCTACTCCAATGAGGACAAGGCATTAGAGAGCAGAGAGTGAGAGCGAATTAAAATGTATTAACTGGGAACAAGAACGGAGAAGCAGAAGCACAAGAAATATTTATGTCTGTTTAGAGAAGCCTAAAAGATTCACAAAACAGACTATCTTAGGAAAACTCTTTCTTATTTTCTTAGTGAAAAATATCAGATGCTGCAATCAAAGATTTTTTTCAAAGCATATGATAACTTCATATGTATTTTGGGGAAAAAAAATGGCAGTTTGTAACGTTCTTTACAGTCCCTGATTCACTGAGGGCAGGAAAAAAGCATATGATATTTCACAAGCTGGTCTGTAATTTACTGAAGCTAAATCAATGCTTTAAAATTGACAGCTATAACTTATTTTGCATGTTTAATAATAAAGTACATGACTTTTTAAAATATTCTGAAGCTGTGCACCTTTCAGTGTTTCATTTAGCCTGGTGTTTTTGACGTATCTTCCTTTATCCATAGTTCAACTGCACAGTTGAAGGGACACGCACTGAATTCCGTAGAGCTAGCAATAACTGTGTATTTCTCCCTGTAGCTATTACTATCAACATGTATTTTCTCCTACCAGCCTTCTTTTCTTCTTCTTCTTTTTCTTCCCTATGTATTATTTCCAGGTCTGCCCTAGATTTCTGCTTGAGTCACCTTCTGATCCAAGGCTCCATGTAAATAAATTATAATATCCATTATGTTTGAGATTGTAGGCTCCAGAGGACACAGCTACCAAATGATTATCAGTAATGCGATGTCAAAACTCACCATCAAGGTGAAGATGTCTGCACCACTTTGTTGGCACTGAACATTTTCAAAATGCTGGCAGCTTCATAGAAAGCTTTCCTTTTAATTGCCTTCTGCCAAGCAAAGGCATTAGCTTGCTACTGGCAGCTTTATGGTTCCAGATGTCCAGATCTTTCATGATATCCTAAAACAGAAAGAGGCATCAGGGTTTTACACCTCTATTACTGAGCTGTGCTGCTGAGTCTCCAGAGTAAGAGCATGTTACTGAGCTGATCTAGAGCTACGCTGAAGTAATTATTCTCCATACTATTTTCTTGCAACTTACAACCAGAAGAAAACATAGACCTCTGGAGAGGTGCTGGATCAGAGCCTCTCCAGGTGACAGCACAAACATTTTAAGTGCTATGTATCATTTGATGTTCTTCCATCTCTGTGAGATGAAGATAAGGGAAGTAAACTTCCCAAATTCAGAATGTTGATTCTTGAAAGTACCCTGTTTACTCACTTCCTAATGCAAAACATTCTATACATCAGCAGAACTGATGTCTCAGAAAATTGACCTTACTTATGTTTTAACGTTATCAAAAGATCTGGCAATTTACAGTTATATTTAAATACAGCAGTTTTTGGTCTGCAGTTTTGGAAATCTGCAGATTCCCTTATTTTGTCTTTAGATGATCCAGGAGAGATTTTACAGCCTTTGGAGCTCTTGCCTTCTTTTTGAAGAACATTAAATTGGGCCTATTCCTTGTTATAGAGTAGAACTAATGATGCCAATAAAAGGAAGATGGACTATACAGTAAGTGGACACAGTAGACATCTCATAGTATCAGTCAGGGTGCCCAGTCAATGGGCACAGTCACATCTGCAAGACACCAGGACTTCTCTTCAGTATCACAGTTCCTCTCACACTATGTATTTTGTACTTTTTCCATTATAATCCCAATTCCTCACATCTTTATTCGGATTAAAAATATCCCCCCCAAACCTCTGTGTCTTACAGTGCTTCAGCAATAAACTAATTAAGAAAGAACTGGGATTAATGCTTAACCACCCTGAGGGGTGATGCAAGATTTAATTTTTAATAGAGTTTCATTCTTTTAGATGTTAGATAAGTGATGCGGAAATGCCATTTATTTCATACAATCACACGTAAATTCTACAGAATAATAGAAATAGAAAGGACCAAACAGAAGAAAAATGAAGATAGAATTCACAGTTGACAAAAACCTATTCTGATATGTTTTGCAGAATGAGTGGTATTTCTGCAGTGTAGATTCTCTCTCTTTCAAAAGAAATAATTACAGATTATTTCCTCGTGGATATTGTGTGTTAATTAATTTCTTTCTGTTTAAAAAGTATTCATAAATAGATAAAATTTTTCTCAGGTATATTTTTTGTTCATTGCATTCATAGCATAATTCCTAGTTTATATCTTGTTTGTAAATTGTAAATGTTCGGATTTGCATACAGACAACACTCTTCTTTTAGTCCCATTTATATGAGCATTGTTGAAATAACCATTCTGTAAACAATATAATTTATAAGGAAATGTCCAAGGATAGGCAACAGTAAAAAAAGGGGAAAAAAAAAAAAAAGAACAAAAGCCCAACATCTAATGTGGTATAAATACTTACTTTGAGGTTAACAAATTGCATTCATTTTCTTTTGCCCTTAATGTTGCTAAAGCATCTCTGTCCTCTCACAACTGTTTTTTATGACTTAGTTAATATTAATTTGTTTTCTTGTTTGTTTTAAAGTTTGCTGTAAACAATTATTGGTATGTATGGGCACTGGATTTGGCTCTGAGAAACAACCTTAGCCCCCTGTAGTTCTAAGTATCTTGCTGATGGAAGCTGGATGAGTAATTTAAGGTGGTTTTAATTCCAGAAGGAGCCAAAATGACATAATCTGGGTTATATACAGTGAACATTATTGTTTTTTTTAATTTGGCAATTTGATGATATATTAGCTCGGAAGCTTTCTAGCTACTGGCAGGTGCTTTCAGGTTTTAGCTGGTCTAAAATGGCTTGTTTTTAAATAGATAAGGTTTTCTTTGGTTTGAGAGAAATCTGAATAACTCCAGGATAGACCCATCTTGCTTACTGGTTGGTGTGAATGAGTAATGTTCACAACATCAGGAATTAGTTTGGTTGGATTTTGGGTTTTGGGTTTTTTTTTTTTTTTGGTTGGTTTCAGGGGATTAGGAGACTAAAGAAAAGCTTTGCTATCATCTTGTTGGTGACTTAAAGGAGTTTGAAAGTTTTGCTATTGCATGTGCCTGGCTGCAAATACTAAGAAATTAATATGTTTGTGGTGGTCCTGTAGCTTCAGCAGAGGGGTTATTTGCTTTATTTTTTGTCAGTCTAGAAGCATAAATGTCTATCACTTGAATTCCACCATTTTGTAAGTAAAAAAAGGAACTCCTGCTGTAAAGCCGTATTATTGACCATTGGTAATATGGCTTTAGGTCATATGTCTTCATTGTTAAACAATTCATTCTGGCTATTGAGAACATTAACAATAATTCTTATCATGGGCTGGCCTGAAAGGTACTGTGTGAAGTGCTCTTTTAGCTGCCAAAAACCAAACATATCAGCCATGTATACTACAGCCTATGTTGTCCCTCTTGGTAATAAGAGATAAATTGAAACCTATATGGTTTGGAATGGCTAAATATGACGTAAGCTGAAACTGGAGCCAAAACAACTTATAATGGCAAAATTAGTGGGTTATTGATTTGGATTGTTCTCTTTAATTTTGCATTACTGCTATCAGTGCACAGTAGTTTCTATGGGATGACACCTGACTACTGTTGTGCTTTCTTCTTTCATCTGCTATCCATTCTGGTTTTAACCTCCTTTTATGAAAGTGTTTTCATACCCTAAAAATGTGTAAAAGTGATATAGCCTGTTCAATAGATTTATCTGTTGTTTATGTTTGTCTGATTAGCCAGCTTTAGAAATGTCTATAAGGTTTTCTGTTATCTCTAACTCTTTTTAAACCCACTGTTTCACATATCTAGAAGGGGATAAAATGGATTCTCTTCCTTTCTGCACATTTTCAACAGTTTTGCTTACATTCGTTTTCCTGCTTTGTAGAAGACCATATGGATTTAACACTCACAGACCTGCTTTTATTTGCAAAAATCAATGTTACTTTTATTTCTAAGTGACTGCATATGATATGAAAGTTGATAAGAAGACCATAGCTCTTTGCAGTGCCAACCTTAAAGTCACATTTAGAAAGTGACAGAATAACTGCCATTTAAAAACAATTTTGTCAGCTCCTCAATATTTCCTCCATTGGTTTGCATTTCAAATTGACTACTTAAGATTTTAGAGTCTTCTGAAATCCAAAGAAGCACATTAGATGCAGAATTGCCTAACATCAGCCTTGTAATATTTTGAAGCCATGTTTGCAGCTATTGTCATTTTAAACACTAATTAGGTTGAGAAAGACCTGGATATTTGAATAGTTTGGCATACTGAGCTGGCAGCAATTGTTGTTTTCTAAAAAATCATTCAACACCCCTCCACACTGAAAATGTTGATGTGAAGGTTCAATTTCAGTTATTGATTCACTTCAGGTCATACTTTTTGACTTGGATTTACCGATTTAGATGCAGCTGCTCAGTACCCTTTAGTTTTCACACATTTACCACTGTAAGCCAAACACATAAACAGTGTGGGAATACTGACTAAACACTATGAAATATGTAGAGCCTTTTTGTTTATCTGTTTATGTGCCCTATCCTTCCCTTTTCTCCCCAAATACCTAATTCTTTCAATTTTTGGGAGGCTGTTTTGGCTATGATAATTTAGCATGCAGAGGCTAAATACGTTTGAACATTTCAAAAATGAAAGTATTTGGTATATTGTGTAATGTGTGCTGGGCTTTGTCTTGTTTTATATGTTTTATATAAGAGGCTTCTCCTCTTCCATTTCTGTGATTGAGAGTTTTCCTCTCCCTTTCTTTTTCCCCTTCTTGTACAAGGCTGCATCCCAGTTTTCTTTACTCTCTGAAATGGTATCTCAGTCCCTCCCCATTTTTTCCCTGACACACTCTCTTTTCTCATTGTCTCTCTCTATACCTCACATAATCTCTTGCACTTGCCATCTCCCACTCCAGTTTTCATCCAAACTTCATAGCCAGCACCTTGGTTATGTGTTTCTTCACTCCCACCACTTTGGCCTTGATTTGAGGTGCTGGACATATTGTTTTCCTACTTTGCTTCTCTGTCCATGCCTCCTCTTTCTTTGCATCAGTCTCTGTTACCTATCAAATCCCAGTTTACCTATTTTCAAGCAGAGGTCATAGCTGTGGCTCTTGTCCTTCACTCAGTAGTAGAAAACTGACCTGTTTCCAGCTGGCTCAGCCTTCATCACCACTTATTAAGCATTCAAGTATTTTTTTCCAGAATGACATGCATAACCCTCTTCAACTCCTCTCTGAAACTCCTACCTTTGTGTAATGTCTATATATAAAAAAAAATCTTCAAAAGAGTTCCATTATTGGTGTGCAGAGACAGTTTCAGAAATTCAGCCTTTGTCTTTCTTGATTTTCTCTTGCTTTAAATTTCCATTTTAATCTGGTTGAAGGCAGGGATCATTTATTTTCTGTCTTTGTATAGCATCAAACAGTCCATAATTAAGGCTGCTAGATAGAATGATAGCGTAAGTAATATACCCATGTGTATCTCTCATATTAAAAACATTTAAGACATCGGTAAAGATACTGAGATAAGGGCAGTGAGATAAGAGATCTATTGAAATAAGTCTTTTGATTTACTGTATTTGCTGAAGTCTTGATTAACCAACAGAACTGAAAGACCTTGGGGATCTTCTGCACTCTCTAAGCCATTTCGCTCTGAATTAATGGCCTTTAGGAAGGATTTTTTTTTTCTTCTTTAACACTAATGAAGATTTTCATTTATGCTGGGTTTTGGCAGATATTTAACACAACCAAAATACCTGCAGTGCCAGCGTGATATACCACACAGCTTATTTTAGAAAACAAACAAAGAAACAAACAACCCCCCCCAGTTCCCTAATTCCAATGTCTATCTGTCTAGAAATTAGAGTCCTTTTGGTTTGGATTATAGCACATAAAGAAGTGATTTGAATGGACTCATCAAGATTCCTAGCATTTAATATTTCTAAGCTTATGAAGAGTGTAACTGGATTAATCATCATTCCTAGTTTTACGCTGGGACCTGCTAACATGACCCTTAGTTCTGTTAGCTTTGTTAGATATATAAATGTTGGTAAATATTAAACAGGTGTTCTCTAAATAATAGCATGTTCTTTTGTATTTTTTCAGACTCTTTGAAATATGAAGACATATTTAAGTCTGAAAATGAAGTACACAGATTATTATTTAGAAGTTTTGGTTTTCTTTAAATTCCATGGAAAATATAACACAAATAAAAATCCATTAAACTAGTAAAATCTTGTAACTTAGCCATGAAAAGATTTTTGTTGGTGATTAATATCAAGGCTCTTTTCTATATAATACTAAAGAATAGTAATATATTTTGTATTCTTGATTTTAGTATGATAAGAAACTGGCTGCAGTGGAGAGCATGCATCATATATAGAGTGAAGTAACATGTTAGAATTGATTTTTCTTCCACCAATGATAACTTTTAATGTACTTATTGGTTTATAGATAAGATTATATAGTTAGACTCTATCTGTATAAAAATATCATCTGTTGTCTAAATTGCATAGAATTTTTCCTTAAGCTAAAATATTTAACATTTCCTTTTATCTCCTTTTAATCTCCTGCTTTCTTTACATTTAGTTTGCCTATTAAAAGAGAACCTTTTTTTAAACATTTGTACTTTATGTAAAATTCCTTTGTACACCTCTCCTGCCATTACTTTAGATCCTGTTTTGAGGTCATGAAAGACTAGCACCCTTTCTTTCTTACATTTCATTAAGAGTTATAGTACTGCTGTCAGCAAAATGCAATAGCTATAGAAAGAGCTTGTTACCAAGAGTCCCTGTTATAATACATTCTTTATAACATATAAATATGAGTCAATGGAAAGAGGACATGATTAATGTTACAGAATTTATAGATAACTGTAACTTAACATGCAGCACATGAGAAGGAAGAAAAGGAGTTTTGCTGCATTTCTTTCTGCCAATTGAAGGTGTATCACTAGATCTATGAAGGCTTGGGAAACAAATTTTTAAACTGCCGAAAGCTCCATCAATTACAAGTCTGGTGTAATTAATGTTGACTTATATAGCTGAATTTTAGTGCTCCTCAGCAAGAAAAAAGGAGACAGGCAGTGACTTATAAGGTAGAGGAACAATTGCGATCTGCAAAACAACAAGAGTGAATTGATCTAAGCTGAATAAATTGCAAAAGTTAACTTTAAGAACTGGAGCTGTTACTTAATTTTACAAAGGGCAAAAATCACTTTTAAATTAATACACATTTTGTGTTTACTCTGCTAAATGAAAATTATAGTACTCAGGATGATAATAAGGAAACCGCATGGATTGTAGTCTGTATTTGAGCTGCCAGTGCCATATGGTGAAAGATCTGGTGCATGGGTATACTGGGTGAGATGAAAGGAGTAAATATCCAACATGTCTGTATAAGACCCAGGTAGAACAGGTACACACAGTTTTCTTAAGTTATGCACACCAAGAAAGTGAATTTAGGCTGAAAGGAGTCTGAAGAGGAACTGCTGTAGCCACTGAACTATGTCTGTGTAAAGAAGAATAGAGGACTTAGATCAGAATCACAGAATCACAGAATCATATAGGTTGGAAAACACCTTTAAGATCACCGAGTCCAACCGTAAACCTAACACTACCAAGACCACCACTACACCATGTCCCTAAGCACCTCATCCAAACATCTTTTAAATACTTCCAGGGATGGCGACTCAACCACTTCCCTGGGCAGCCTGTTCCAATGCTTGACCACCCTTTCAGTGAAGTAAAATTTCCTAATATCCAGTCTAAACCTCCCCTGGTGCAACTTGAGGCCATTTCCTCTTGTCCTATCACTTGTTACCTGGGAGAAGAGACCGACCCCCACCTCTCCACAACCTCCTTTCAGGTAGTTGTAGAGAGCGATAAGGTCTCCCCTCAGCCTCCTTTTCTCCAGGCTAAACAACCCCAGTTCCCTCAGCTGCTCCTCATCAGACTTGTGCTCCAGACCCTTCACCAGCTTCATTGCCCTTCTCTGGACACGCTCCAGCACCTCAATGTCTCTCTTGTAGTGAGGGGCCCAAAACTGAACACAGTATTCGAGGTGCGGCCTCACCAGTGCCAAGTACAGGGGCACGATCACTTCCCTGGTTCTGCTGGCCATGCTATTTCTGATACAAGCCAGGATGCCATTGCCTTTCTTGGCCACCTGGGCACACTGCTGGCTCATATTCAGGCGGCTGTCAACCAACACCCCCAGGTCCTTTTCTGCCAGGTAGCTTTCCAGCCACTGCTCCCCAAGCCTGTAGTGTTGCATGGATTTGTTGTGGCCCAAGTGCAGGACCTGGCACTTAACCTTGTTGAACCTCATACAGTTGGCCCCAGCCCATCGATCCAGCCTGTCCAGGTCTCCTTGTAGAGCCTTCCTACTCTCAAGCAGATCAACACTCCCACACAACTTGGTGTCGTCTGCAAACTCATTGAGGGTGCACTCGATCCCTTTGTCCAGATCATTGATAAAGATATTAAACAGAACTGGCCCCAACACAGGGCCCTGGGGAACACCGCTTGTGACCAGCTGCCAACTGGAGTAAACTCCATTCACCACCACTCTTTGGGACCGGCCGTCCAGCCAGTTCTTTACCCAGTGAAGAGTACACCCGTCCAAGCCATGAGCAGCCAGTTTCTCCAGGAGAATGCTGTGGGAAACCGTGTCAAAGGCTTTACTGAAGTCTAGATCGACAACATCCACAGCCTTTCCCTCATCCACTAGAAATGGATAACCATTTCCCCCTGGATCATAGGGGCTCCATCCTGGTCCCTGTCCCTATCTTCCAACTCGGGGGGGCTGGGTACCCAGAGAACAGTCGGCCCTGCTATTAAAGACTGAGGGAAAGAAGTCATTAAGTACCTCAGCCTTTTCCTCATCCTTGGTCACTGTGTTCCCTCCCCCATCTACTAGGAGCTGGAGATTCTCCTTAGCTCTCCTTTTGCTGCTAATGTATTTGAAGAAGTGTTTTTTGTTGTCTTTTACAGCAGCAGCCAGATTGAGCTCTAGCTCAGCTTTGGCCCTTCTAATTTTCTCCCTGCACAGCCTCGCTACACCTTTGTAGTCCTCTTGACTTGCCTGCCCCTTCTTCCAGAGGTCGTAGACTCTCCTCTTTTTCCTGAGTTCGAGCCAAAGCTCTCTAGTCAGCCAGGCCGGTCTTCTTCCCCGCCGGCTCATCTTTCGGCACCTGGGGACAGCCCGCTCTTGTGCCTTTAGGACTTCCTCTTTAAAGAATGTCCAGCCTTCCTGGACTCCTTTGCCCATAAGGGCTGCCTCCCAGGGGACTCTCTCGACCAGTCTCCTAAACAGGCCGAAGTCCGCCCTCCAGAATTCTAAGGTGGCAGTTTTGCTGACCCCCCTCCTCACTTCTCCACGTATCAAAAACTCTATCATTTCATGATCACTCTGCCCAAGACGGTCTCCAACCATCACATGGCTCACAAATCCTTCTCTGTTGGTGAACAAGAGGTCCAGTGGGGCACCTTCCCTAGTTGGCTCCCTCACCAGCTGTGTCAGGAAGTTATCTGCCACACGCTCCAGGAACCTCCTAGACTGTTTCCTCTCTGCTGTATTGTATTTCCAGCAGACATCCGGCAGGTTGAAGTCCCCCACAAGAACAAGGGCTAGCGATTGTGAGGCTTCTCCCAGCTGCTTATAGAATAGTTCGTCTGTCTCCTCATCGTGGTTGAGGGGTCTGTAACAGACTCCCACCACAATATCTGCCTTGTTGGCCTTCCCCCTGATCTTACCCATAGACACTCCACCCTATCATCACCATCATCGAGCTCTAAACTATCCAGACACTCCGTAACATATAGGGCTACCCCACCACCTCTCCTGCCTTGCCTATCCTTCCTGAAGAGTTTATAGCCATCCATTGCCACACTCCAGTTGTGCGAGTCATCCCACCGTGTTTCTGTGATGGCAATCATATCATAATTTTCCTGATGTACAATGGCTTCCGACTCCTCCTGCTTGTTGCCCATGCTGCGTTCATTGGTGTAGAGGCCCTTCAGCTGGGCTGAAAGGAGGGAAAGAAAAGCTCAAGGTGGTTGCTGTGTATGTTGCGAGGTAAATTTCAGAAAATTTCAGAAAATTTCAGAAAAAGAAAGCAACTTAACTGATATAAGAAAAAAAAGAAAGACTAGCTGTAAGCAATCTGTGATAGGAATTAGAAGAAAGACTCTTAACTCTCAGACCTAGAGTGGAATAATAGTAGAGGTAGTAATGTGAAAAAAATACTTAGGTAATGCCAGTCAGTTCATGAAAGTGATTATATACAACTCATTTGCTTTTGATAGCTTCTCTGTGACCCTAGACATTTACCTTTTATCCTGTTTTCATATTGCCAAGTACTTTGCGGGTGGAGGAAACAATTATATCACCAGAGACAAAGCAGATTATTTTTCCTAGCCTTTATTTGCTGGAGATGGAAGCGCGGTCCTTACATTGTACCTGCACTTCCAGGCTGAAGAAGGCACTCCTGTGGTGAGAAAAAGTTTTGTTTGTTTGTTTATTTTTTAATTTTGTTGGGGCCGGAAGCACTGACTTGGGACAAGTGTAATTTTTGAGCAACACAGTGCTTGGAAAAGAGGGCAGGTGGGATCAGGAGAAGAAGGAGGAGGAGGGAGAGGTCTAGACAAGACTTTCTTTTGAGGAAAGGAGAATGAAGCAGAGAGGTCCTCGTGTTGGGTCAGATGATGCTGGCAGGCACCCTTTTTGAAATATGGGTCTGGGCTGGATGGCATCTGGAAGCGTTCCCTGGGTTTGTGTTTTGCAAGGTTGTGACACGCTTGTCTTGAATGAAGTTTGGCACAAACAGATTTACAGAGCTCTGGGAACAAAATAACTGCTTCAGGAGGCAGGAAACACTTCCCTTGTGGACAAAACTAAAGCAATTGCTGAGAAGCAGTATTTGTTTCCTAGTTTCCTTCTAAATTACTGAATACTGGCTGTTGCTGGAGGCAAGACATTGGACTTGACGTATAAATGGCGCAATTTAGTACAGGAAATCCTATTAGTCAATTTAACTTTATATTGAAGTACTACAAAAACACATAAGAACAAGTTATTTCACAGAAAAACTGGGCGAAAGTGTGCTGCTGTAGTGGTTCTTGTATAATAAGTAGAAAATAAAATACTGCATAATGATCTGGATATATGCATTACAAATCCAGAAGTAGTTTGAGGAAATGTAAATAAATTTGATACACCCTTCCATTACCATTGAACAAGTGCTTAGTGGCTCTGAAAGATTGGTCTAAGGGCATTAAAACAGCAAAACACCCCTTGGTGCAGTCATTAAACCATGCTTACCTAAATCTAAGATTGCATGGTCTGGTGGGTGAGCTGGATATATGTTGCCTTCTTATAGCATGCCTAAGTGCCATTAGGCAGTGGAGGTTTGGTAGCCCATATAGGGTGTAAGGCTTTTTACAGATCCATTATCTACTAGTTACTACTGTGCAAAGTGTGCTCTTAAAATATTATCTTGTACACTAATTGCACTGAATGGGCTAGTGTAACACATTCATGTTATTAAAGTTAATGACCCATTGCATTAGTAGTGATAGTGAAGGAAATCTAAGGGCAAATTTCCTGTTTTAATTGGAGGACTGTACGGTTGGAATGAGGTTAGTATCATTATGCTGGAACTGGTGATATCTACCAGGCCTGAGAAGACAGAAACCATCTATGCTTTGCACATTAGTAAATTTTTTTTCATGTGCCCATTATATTTTCAAAAACTGCTTGAAATCAGTACTTCAAGAGCAGTTTTTAATTTGCTGTGTTCAATCACTTTCAAGTAAAAAGCTGATCTAACTTTTTATTTAGAGCTAAATAGTTGCTTCTGTTCAAAGGAGGAATAGCAACCCCTGCCTGCAGTTTGGGATACAGTAAAAACCGGATGGAGAATCATATGGACATAGGGTTTCTCTGCTGCCTCCTGAAATCCTGTTCTGTATTTATGTTCGTGGTGCCTCCAGACTGCGCATCTCTCCAAAGCCCGGTGGTGTGGGACTGTGCAGGAGCGCTACCCCACAAGGGAGCACGGTACTGGGTTAGGGCAGGACTTCCTCTGCTGTCAGTAACTCATGAATGGCTGTTTTTTAAGGCCTGAAAAACTGATTTTATTCAACTCCAGGCTATTTACTTTTTGCAAATATACAGTGTGGGCACTGTACGTTGTGAGTTTAGTGGTAAAATGAGTACGTGAAATGTGGCAACTTGCATTATGTGAGTGCATTAGCCACTTTGCAAATTCCTGTTCATGGTAGCCTGACTCCTGTCCAGAGTAAACTTTTCTTTCCCCTAATTCATTTGTTGGTGATGCTCTGAGTTCAGGCGGTTTCTGCTGTTTTGTGGCATCCCCCTTATGCTCTCGCATCTTGGCTGCAGGCTTTTCAGAGCAATTTCTGCTTTATCCTATTCTTCATTATAAACCACTAAGCTTCTTTAGTGAACTGTGAAAGGGAAGGGTGAAGAGGGGTGGATGTAGCACATGTTTCTGTGTTCCCAATGCTTCCTCTGTCCCATTAGAGAAGCCCTCAAGAAGTACATTGTGCTATCTTGGCATAAAGTGCAGACTGATGCCTTCCTGTGAATGCTGCATTTTGTAACAGCTCCTTGACTGTTAGTTAAAGGTGTCTCTTTCTATAGTAGTCCTGTTTGATTTGAAGCCAGCTGTGGCATGGGAGGCTCCATTGGTCACCACCTTTTCACTTACAGGCTCGGATGAGACCAGATTCCCATGACTCTGTAGCCTGAGCCAGTTTGAGAGGGCTGGGTGTGCATGTGAGGCTTTCCCTGACTGAATTCAAACCCTCTTCTCTGCCAAAAGGGTCTTGCAAGTTCATTAATGCATTTGTTAACGGTTTGCCTAATGATTTCCGGGGAGAGATATATGGAGGGGAGGGAGTTTCCCTGACTTTTTTAGGACTACCATTGTATAACCCTTTTCTTCTGGTGGTAGTGTGGTAGCTGGTGAGATTTTTAGATAATCTGCTGTGTGAAGATATCCCTGGATGGGTTAGATGTATTCTGAATGTTGGCAACTAGGATATGCATTTTTTTTCTATGCGTTACTTCCAATGTGTCAGTTTAATAAAAAAGTTGTGCTACATTTCTATTACATAATAATTCCAGCTGCACGTATGCTCTTAAATACTCTGACAGATGAGGCTTCCAATTATATCCATGCCTTAACCTCTCCTCCTTTACTTTTTAATCTATACAGAGCCATTTTCAGCAGTCAGGTGCCCTGGCATCTCTTGTGTTCTGTTTCCTCCAAGAAACCGGCAAATAAAGCATCTCTAGGCATTCATAATCAAATCCTGATGTTATGCAAAACCCAGAATGTTAGTAAAGCAAGACAGTTACATTGTAATCTCATTATGTGGTATGAGATGTGTTAAATCAAGCTATGTATATTTGCTTGTTTATGTGGGTTTTTTTTTCTATTATTTTATCACGTTTCATGCATTTTGGTCTCTTCCTGAAAAAAAAAAAAAGACACTATAAATAGAGCATTTTATATAATAAACATAAAGAAAACCAGTTTATTTCCATATTACTTTTTGAATTATGCTTTTCAGCAGTTATCAAAGGAAGGAGTAGAAGCTTTATGGCCTTTTAAATCTACTCCTATATTGACATATTTCCTTACAGAGTCACTCTTGTAATTGGAGCTGTGCTTAATGAAAAGATACCTAATCTCTCTGTAGGTTATCACACAAGCTTGTAAAATGATTACTCATCAGTCCTACCTGAATGGTGAATCTTAGATCAGTACCTATTGTTTGTAATAGGCTCTGCAATTTCTAGAAATCCTTGATACAGTTTTGTAAGTTGCACTGCACGTCGTGTCCAGCACAGCTCTCTTAGGAAACAACATTAGTTCTCCCATGTAGTTGTACAGCACCCACTGGGGCTACTGACAGCACCGGCCAACAGTACATCCTTTACTTGCATAGGCTGGTCTGTATACAAGAATTCTCTACCTTCTTTCATTTCAAATTGCCTAGCAGGGGGGTTGCAGGTAAAAATACTAAATGAATTTAAATGTAATACTCAGAAACATTTTTTGTGTTGTTCAGATAACCCTTTGCTGTCAGAGGGAAAAATAGAGAGTAGGGACATGTAGTCCAAACAGTTACACTGGCAGTGAAAATGTTGTATTTTTTACCCTTGAAAGAAAATTATAAAAAATACGTGAAGAAGCAGACGAGGGAATTGGAACTTCTGTTCCTGTGGTACATGACAGAAAAAGGGGAAAATATTTGAATAAATTAAATGAAAAAGTGGGAGACTTTATAGTGATAGAAACAATTTTTATGTTACACAATCTGTACTTAAGCTGGGAAGTGGCAGATCCTTAATGAGACAGCCATGTAATAAGTAATTCTTCTTAATGAAATATTTTTGAAGAGCTATTCAAGGACATATTTTAGGACTTCATCAGATGTCAATCATAGACCAGATTAAGGCTTTGACAATGGGCAGTGCTGACATATACATCCTTTGCTGGATTCCTGTACCCTCCTATAGAATATCTGATACCAGCAGAGGCAGGTTATTTGAGTTCAGTAAACATCTTTTCCCATTTTAAAGCAATTCTTCTATTGCTAAAGGGAAAATACTCACAGATACATGGCTGGGGGCTTGTTTATAAGTTTCGTAGGGGAGAAGAAATTGTGCTGTGCTCTGCAAAGGAGCTTTCCATGACAGGTGCCCCCATCATCCTGAAGCTGTCTTTCAAGCTGTTTCTCTCACTATCTGGATCCCCCTTTTACCTATATGCCAGCAGTTATACCTCTGCAGAAGCACTTCTCAGAAATGACTTGCAAACACTTTGCAGACTGATAGTCTTTTCTTTTTGTTGTGAAGTTGAAGATGTTCAGATCTGTAATCCAATGCTGAGCCCTTAGTTTTCTTATCTTTCTTTTCTGCTTTTCCCTTTTTCTCCTTTTCCTAATGCTTTTCCCAGGTATTTCAGTTCAATCACACAGTCTTTTCTGCTTAAGGAAATGAAGCCAGTTGGCGTTCAGGGTTTTTTCATTAGTTAAAAGCCTTCCTCTTTCTCCCACTACTCTGTATAAAGACAATTCACTGGCTTTAGAAGTTGTTGTCAAACGTATTGAAAACTTTAACTGCAATGCAAGAGCAAGGCTCTGAAAGATAATTGGTTTTGTGTCCACTCATATTCAAACAGAAAATCAAGGAGAAAAATTTAATTGCACTCATACAGAGCATTTCACTAAAACTCTGTGTCTAATTACAGTGGTGAACACACAGCAGGGACACTAGAAAGAGGAGATATCTTTAAACCCTTCGTCTTTGAAGAGGCCTTTGACACCAGATATGATTCAACTTAAGAAAGCAGTTTCCTGACAAGTTATACCCCAATAAATGTGTCATTGATGAGTAGGTTGCGTATGAAGCATTTGTCACAACGTACATATTCTGCCTAATTATTAATAGAAAGTGTATTTTTTCTCAGTTGTTTTCCTATACTAATTAACATTCTTCCATGTTTTAAGGCTGCTTGACAATTCAAATACTTAATATAATCACAGTGACTTCAAAAGTTCTATTCTGCGTTGAAGAGTCCAGATGAACCATCCAGTTAATGCAAACAATGCTGGACTTCTATATTTTGTCCCCCATATTAGCCACAGGATATTATTCTTCCTTTTTACATATTTGTCATAAGATTCTGTGACTGTAGCAAATATGTTGCTATAAAAGTGGTAGCATATATGCTTCTTGTTCTGGAAAGTGTAACTTAAAACGGCTGCATGGAATATATAGCATTAGAGCAGAATATTATTTATAGCAACCAACTCAAAAAAACCTCAGTTGCTTCTCAGCAATCTGTATCTCAGGAACCAAACTGTGCCCTGTTACCAGTGACCATCTTTCTGCAGCTAACACAAAGACTTACAGCAATAATAGCTAATAAGTGAATAAATATTAACAACTACATTTTTAATAACAAACCTATTTTTGCTGACTTTTTTCATTTAAAACATTTAGAATATTTTTCAGGCTCTCATGAAATAGGCCATGTTGGTATTCTAAGCATTTGGGATCTAAATGCAAGATATCTGTTCATATATAAAATTGTCTGCAATATCCCCTCCCCAAATGCTAAAATTTTGTCAATAAGAACATTTATTCCATTTCCACTGTTCTTTAGATATTTTAATTCTATCTATTGAGTCAGGGAACTAATTGAAAATTTAACTAAGATCCTGCTGAGAAGCCTGAAATTTTGAACAAAATGGTCAGAAAAACTGAGGATACTAATCAAAGCTGCTGAGATTCAATTTCTGGAACTATCACTGAAGTATCTTAATCTCAGCAGACATTTACATGGACTGACTTCCCAGTATTCATAAATACAAAAGGTATTTGTTGATCTATGGCTTGTACTTGGGAAGGAGAAATACATCTAGATTTTAATAGCATATATTAAAATACCCATATCATAGTATTCCTTTGATGGTTTGGAATGCATTGCGTTGGAGAAAAGGGTCTCAACAAATCCTGAGACTTAATTTGTAGTTGGAAATAACTGAAAGCATGTTGTGGAGGTACTGGTTTTGCATGATGGACAGACTGAACTGCCACATATGTCATCCTGATGAATTTTGAGCAGAGGTGTTATTCAATGTCCCACTCAGTTTATGGACTTCTGTTTAACTCATGCTTTCAGATTTTTTGTATAGTGCTGTCGAACTTCTTCCTGTGCCTGAGAGATGCAGTGATTTTAACCTTTCTCAGCAAGTATGCGGTCAAGGGATTGCTGTATGTGTCTGTATGTACATATGCATACACACACACAAACATATATATATGTATACATACATACTTATACATATGTATACATATGTATATACATATGTATACATACTTATATGTATACATATATACTTATGTTGTATATATAAATCCATGGGGAGGCAATTGGATACAACTACAAATTTGTGCTTATATTTTATCTCATGGTTTTTAAACACATGTATGCTTTTGAGAATCTTGTCCCATGATTACTTAAAACATTCTAATTCTGTCTCTGACTGATTGTTTACAAAGAAGACAGAAAATCCATGTACCATTAAAGACAATCAGGCCCTCAAATGGGATAGAAAGGAGATTATTTACATTTCAGGTAACACTGGCCAATCTTTCTCCAGCTCATTCAGTTTTTGAAATGTTGACAGACTTTATTGCAAGCCTAGAATCATAAATCAGTACTTGTATATCCAGGTGCTCTGAGATTATAGTAGTATAGTGTAGCAATGTAGACACAGAACTGCAGTCTTCTTTGGAAAGATAACCCTAAAAAAGGGTTATATTGTTGAAACTACCATCACAAATGTGAAGTCATATGGGGAAGTCTATTCTCAGTTTGGTAAGCAGAAATTTTAACATTGTCTTTACAGAAGTCCTTTTCTTTCAATTCACTTTTTGGTAGGAAGATGAGGATTGTTCTTGAAAATTACCGTTACTTTTCTTTATGTTATTTCCTATCTATGAGGATTATTTTGTTTTGTAATAGAAATCTTCTAAGTTTTCAATCCTGTGAAAACTATACTGTTTTTACAGAATTGTTTGATGCGCAGGAAAAAAAGAGCAGTAGAGAGAGCTGAAGCAGTGATGCAGCTGGACACGGCTTAACGATTTCTCTCATATGTTCCCGTTGTATCATGTTGGCCTCTGGGCTACCTGCATAGTATTTGGTTTTTTTGTTAAAAAAAAAAAGAATCTCCAATCTTTTTTTTTCCTAGTGTAGACTTTTCAGCTAACGTAATCTCTTAATTGTTACTCAAAAGTGGTGCAACACAAGAATTAGGAGTCTCTGCTAATATTAATATGATTTTTTTTATACTTTTGCTAATGTAGAGACTTGTTTAGTAGTCAGACAAATGGGAACTGTCCTTTTAGACATAGGTGACCCATTCAGAACTGGTGGAAATATGCTTGTAATGCTGTTGAGCTAGCTGTGTGTATCTTTGGAGTGGAAAAGCTCAGCCTGTAAAAGTCAGGATTAAAAAAGACATTGCCATTCCAAAAACAACCCTTGGCTTTGAAGTTGTGACTGAAATAATAGTGAGGAAGGCAAGGAGGTAGACTGCAGGCTCAAAGGAATTAAGTGGACTAAGTACAAAGGCTGTCATCGGAGTCAGATTCATGGCGATCACTGTTGTGTGAGCTCCTTGGGTGATTTACCCTGCAACATGAATTCATCTACAATGACTGAAAGGAGAAAGTAGAGAGGCTTGTATGAACTCACAGCATTACTGAAATGATTGTTTTGTCCAGCTGTAATTAGGGGACCAAATTCTTTACATCATAAGCTTAATTGCTTTAACCATCTGCCATTAATGTCTTAGCATTTCACCAGTTTTAGAATGAAGAATTTTCTGTGTGGAGTTTTACCACCTTCCAATAAATTAGGAGGCATGTCAATGACAATATCACTGGAAAAGCCATTTGAATGTGCCTAACTTCATTATAATTTGATGTGACATTAGCAGCTCTGAATTACTGTAAGAGTATTCCCAAGATGAGGAATCCTGCTGGTCCAGGTGGGATGCTGATTAAATAACCAACCTTGTTTCCGAGTTGGGAGCTCCAAAGAGGCACTGAAAGAAAATACCTTACCAATCACAGTATTGCACTGAAAACATTAAGTCCTTTAGTTAATAAGGACAAAGGGACACATCAAAGCTGCTGATGTACAGTTGTCATAAAGAGACAGGGCGTAGCACAAAGTGCCTCCTCAGATGGTGCTTGTTTTCTTTTCCAAGCTGCCATCCCGGAGAGCAGGTGCTAGTGCTCAGGAAACCTCTACAGCAGAAACGCTCTCTCTGGCCTTTGGGACCAGCGAATGATTTTGTCATCCTGACATCTGAAACCCCTGAATGCACCCTTTGTCCCATTGCATCCTTTTCACAGAGCAGAAAATCACGTTATGTGTCATGCTCAGAGAACTCAAGGAGGAGATGTGCTTAAATGACAACTGTTTTAGTGACTGGATAAAAATGTACACCGTGACCAACCAACAAGGCAGATACTAGGGTATTTGCATCGTTGTAATTCATTTGTGCTTCTCCACAAAGCTGAACTGCACTCATCTCTTACATGCTTACTTAAACTTATTTTCAGTTAACAAAAATAACTGTGGATAATGTCAGCTTACTAATGGGTCCAAGGATAGAATTTCTTTTGCCTGTTTGACAGACTTGATTCTTCTGCACAAATCCACGACTTGCCCAGCTATGCCTGGAGGCAGATACACTGCTGTGGGCTTCTTCAGTTCTGCTGATGGGTGCTGTGCCGCCAACACATTAATCTGTTTCTGTAGACAAATCATGCACAAATAAAAGAGCTTACGTCAAATCTTAATCCTGTTTCAGTGTGGATGAACCAGTATTGCTAAAATAAGACCCCTTTCCCTCCTACACTGAATCTTTGGATACCATTTGAGTCTGAACCTGTCACATATTTTCATTTTGATAAATATTCCTGAAGGGAGACCCAGCCACTTCCTCTTTTGCTTAATTTTCACCACTTGAGCAAGCTTTCTTGAGGAGAGGCATTGGAACAATCTACCTCTGCTGGCATCTCACAGCAGTTGGTGCTCCCAACTGTAGAAGAATTTAAAGCACTCGGGGACTGCTGTGATGCAGCCTGCACAGCCCTATGCAGAAACTGCTGCCAGGTCTCTGTGCTTTGCAGGGAATTTGCAGAGGCCTACCAGCTGGCTCCATGAAAAAACAGGGTGGAGCACAAGCCCACCAGCACCCTTGGAGAGCCAGCTGGCCCATCTGGCCACCTGCAGAAGATACCAAAGGGTGCGGTAATCTGCTGAGCTGCCCCAGTAAAACTCGGCTTATTTCATAGATTAATTTGGGGGGAGGGTTAAGTGGTGTTGGTAAGTACTGTCCTTTAATACAAAAAACATAGTAACATGTGCAATTGGCCCTCAACAAGGAATGAGAAAAATGAGTGATTTCCCTCTACTGCTGTTCTCATTAAACCCTGTTTCCAGCACTTGGCTTGAAGACCTGCCCCAGATATGAGGGTGGACCTGACAGGGAAGCCCTCCCAACCCTCCCCAGGCTCCCCATCTGTTGCAGAGACATGTGGTCCATGTGTCTTCGGCAGTTTGTGTTTTCCTGCAGTCCAGAGACCGTGCTGAATCAAAGAGGTGCCTGGTTTTAAGGTTGTCTTATCTGGCACTCTCTACTCTAATGCAAAGCTTTGAAAAACAGGCTGGGTGTTAAAACTGGTAAAATGTGTTGAACAACATATTTTGATTGTACAAGTGTCATTACAGTGGTCATAGTGTATGTATGCTTAGTTGTCATGCCATAACTGGAATATTTTTGATGAGCAGAAGAAATCTCTATACCATTAGGATTTAATAAGCAATTAAACATTCCATGAAACTCTTTAAATGGGATGAAAGCCTGCAACCATCTCAGAAGTAAATCAGAAAAATGTATATTCACTGGTTTAAAGGTACTTAACATAGTTAACTGTTTATATTACAGTCATTATTAGAGATATTGAATCAGGATACTACTCAAAATTCAGAAACACAGATGTAGAAATGGCCCTGCCTTATAGACCTGATGATATTTAAAGACATTATTGTCAGGGTACCAAAGATTTTAATTCAGGTTAAACAGAAAGATTTTATCTTGCTTTTCTTGTACAATTTTAATATGTGAAAGATATTCAGAAAAACTACTGGAGTGTTGCCGTGCAGCTGAGGTAAGACAATATTGTTATACCCATACTGGATATTGAAAAAGAGCAAATGTTAAAAAATCCAACAACCTAAAATTTCTGGAGGGTCATGTGTTCTGTGGGAATTGAGCCAAAGCCCATTGTTGTCTTTCTGTTGCATGCAATGGACTTCATTATCAGGCTTCACTGAGTATCGTTAAAATATCTGAAATCCTGCAGTGATGTACATACATTGTTAAAGTTCTCTTTCCTTCTCTTGCCTGTTAAAATCAGCATTTGACCCGTATTTTTCTGTTTTCTGAAAACTGGGAAGATATTTTCCTTGTTTTCAAATAAATTTTTACATGTCATCTATAAAAATTCTAAGAATTTCAGCTTCTGCATGTTTGTAGTAAGTGACCTAGTTCATTGGAGAAATAGGTTAAAATTAGCCTTCATAAAAAATATATTTTCATCTCATTGAATTTCTTTTAGCCCGTGTCTTTTTGTATTTCATAAAGTGTCTATCTTTTCGTGCTTAAAAATCTGGCATTGTTTTGCTTAGCTTTGATCAAGACATGCTCATTCAGACCATGACAGCCTTAATTACATCCAGAGATATGGTAACAAGGCAGGCTTTTTTCTCCCTGATATACTTAGTATCTTATAGTATATCATTGATCCAGATTTTAAATATTATATATTCTTTTTTTTGTAAAAAAAATTATCAACTGATGGAGATTGAAGGTTGGGGTTTTTTGTTTGTTTTTCCCTTTTAGCAGATCTGTATATTAGCATTCTGAGATAAACAGAGCTGTGTGATATGTTCACACTTTATAGTTAAAAATTACACATGCACTGTAAAAAGTCTCAGCTCACAATTCCTGGCTGCCCCATGCGACTTTTTATGACGTGCAACATCATAAGTTTATGCTGATCATATTCTTGGTTAGTTTTACTGACTATCTTCCACCATTGTTAAGGCTAAGACTCGCTATCTGCAGGATTCATAATAATGACACACTGCATTCTTTATTCCTATTTTTAGGAAAGCTGCAACTGCATGGGGAAAGGATTTGTGTGCTTATGCAAACATTTGATTGCCTGAGAGCTTTCTAAGCTATGTCGGAAACCATAATAATAATTACTGTTTTTTACTGGTTCAGATTTCAGCACAAGTATAACTCTGTCTATGTGGTCCAATGACATGCAGGAGGTGGAAAATACGTTACTACTGTTTACAGATTTGCTGTAAAAAAGAATAGCTGCTTTGGATTGTTCCAATCCAAATGTACAAATGTTCATAGACAACAGTCACATGATATTTCTGCAGAAGACCTCCCTTCTGACCAAATATTATTTATCTCAGTTCTCTGTCTTTGAGTAGTGCTTAAGCCTGAGCCCAAGATTATGTCTTGTTTTGCATGGACATGTACAAGAATGATGGCTCACAAGCTGCTTTTTTTGCCCTAGGTAGCCATCACAATTCATAGAAGCTTGATGCCGGTCACCTTCTTGCTGCAAGTGGGCAAGAACAGGGCAGAGCCTTAATTCTGCCTGGGAACAGCTGAACTGACAGGCAGGGAACCAGGTCTGTGCCTGGTAACGGTCAGTCCAGATTACTTTCCCATAGAGGAAGCAAAACGCAATTTTGTTTTCTCTGATGCAGAGAAATTATATGCAGAGACTTAAAAGTTATTGTATGCCCACAAAAGAAGTAGAAGAAATGCTGAAAAATTATTAGCTTTTCTCCCTGTTTGCTTGTTCAATGCTTGCACTTGCAATACAAAGACCTTGCCCACTCACCTCACTCCAAGAGTAATTTCCTTACTATCATTATTACCTCATTTATACTGCAGTGACACTCAGAGACCTCAGAAATATTCAGGGCCTATTTCTACATTATAGAAATAAATAAGAAAGGAATAAAGACCTTAAAGGATCACTTAAAGGATCACACAGTTTTCAGGGTCTAAATTTAGTTTTCCTCATCACATAAAAAATTGAGTACACATGCATTGTCCATAATGAAAAAAAAAGAAAGCTGAAGATCTATTCTGGACTCAGGTGAGACCTCTGTGAAAGGATATAGCAAGGGGTTTTGAGAATCATATTTCCTCTGTGGTTTAATGAGTTACTTCCTACCCACATAATATAGAGCAAGTGTATTGATACAATGATAATCTCCAGCTTTCTGTCATCATCCCAGTAATTCATGCAAACTAACTACATATGCATGTCTTTTAGCCCTGTTCAGGATGTCTCATTTGCCCGTGTGCTGGCTGGGGACTCTAGAAGAACTGAGTCCTTCACTTCACCTGCAGTGTCAACATCCCATGGCATAGAAAACATATGCCAGCTGGTGAAAACTGTTGGTTTTGCAGCGGGTCAGTTGCACTAACACCATGCCAGGCATGAAATATTGTTTTATTTTATACTTGGCACATTTTAAGATTTTAAATTTCATTCCTTTCAGTGACAATACAGAAACATTCCAGGACATGATAATGCTACAGCAGTGGTTGGATTTATTGTTAAACGTAATTTTACTGAAGAAATTACGATGCGCTGGGAAGAAATGAGCTTTCCTGCAGATGTTCCTTAGAGGTTAGCATTGGAGCTAGGCTTGTTATTTTAAACAGAAGTTTAGGAACAAGAGGGAGCTTCATAACCACCTTTGTTGTTGTTGTTAGGCGAGCCATTACTCTGATCAGGTTTTTTTCCTTTTAATTTGAGGTAGGGTTGGGGAGGTTGAGATGTTTTACATTATGTGAAGTGCTTCTGGCATTAAGCTATTAGGGAGACTGGGATTGGTTTACCCACCAGGTCATGGTAAATGAATGCAGATGCAAAGACTATGTCAATTGTGTCAATGGTGAGGGCTGTGCCACACAGATTGTGAAAAATTAGAAGAGGGCAGGAAATAATTTATTTTTCTAACGACCTATTTGCCATTTACAAGTTGTACCTGTTGAAGCTGAAAATGCTCCCCTTGTTTTGTCCTTTCCCTGCTGGCTGTCTCTCTTTTTTATTTGACAGATATTCAACACTTGAGGCCTTAAGTTCAGATGAGTATTATTAACAGCAACCATTATGGTCCCCTGGGGATTAATTTTACTTTGTGTGTGTGTGTTTTCACAATAGTTTCAAGATGCTGGAATGCAGATGTATTTCTAGTAAAAAAAAATAGTTTAGACAGGTTGATTCATTTAGCTACCCAGCAGGATCTGATTGCTTTTCTAAAGTTAATTCCCAGTGAGTTTTTTCCCAACAGAAGAATACTACAGTAGCTATTGCTATGAATGAAAGTAATTGTTTTCTTACAAAGAAATGAGTGAAAATTTAACTTTTTCCCATATTCTTTCTTTAGTACAATTTTTTTCAAGTCACTCAAAGTGAGATATATTAAATAGACATTTCCAAGATATCATTCATGCCATGCCCTGTTTTTCAAGAACTAAAGCCTCTGTGTTTTCTGAGGAAATTAAAAGATTGTTTGCCTTATTCAGAGCCAGGGTGTTTTTTTCGATCAAGTTTGTTGGGTTTGGGGAGGGGATTGGTTTTCTTGCTTGATTGCAGCTGACAAAGCAAAAAGACCTCTTTGTCCCTCTCTTCAAGCTGTGTGTGAACTCCAATGGAATTCTGAACAGGTAAAACAATGCGTTATATGTGTTGCAGATGTGCTAACAACAAGCCTTTCTCTTGTTATGGACTTTCTGAGCAGCAGCTATGAAACAGAGATGACAAGTATATGCTTTTACTGGTGGTGGCATTGAAACAGTGTTTGATGCTCTCAAAATAAAAAATGTTCTGTTTTCATACTCTCACAGAGGACTAAAGTACAGATTAAAGCTTCTTCTGTATTTATGGGTTGCACCTAGGCAAAACCTAATATAAATCAGGTTGCAATGGTGGCTTTGATGACAGATACCACAGCAAATATAGTAATTTGTCAGATATTGGTTAAGAAGTAGTTGAGAGGCTTAAAGTAAAGAGCGAAAAGTAACTTGAGCAGAAGAATGTCATGTAGTTTAGCTCAATCATGCCTGCAATACATATGTAGGAGCCCAGTGGAGGGTGGAAAAGCCTTCAGGGAGATGAGAGCTATGGCTTCACTTGCAGCATGCTCCTCAGTGCCTGGGCATGGCCAAGTCACACAGTCTGGTGCCCCTGAGCCCCACCATGTTGTCCCTGGGAAGCAAGAGGTACCATGGGGGGTATGCGGGATTCTCCTTTTACTTTCTGTCCTGACATGGGATGGGGGCAATTTCAGGAACTAAGTAGGGTCTAGTCCAAGAGATAGCAATTTTCAGAGTGAGAGTCACATGAAAGGCCATTGTGGGCAATTACAAAGAGAGTTTTTAGCCACTTTTTTCGTTCAGTGCTTTTGTCTTAGGTGGTAAGTAACCGTCAGGACAGAGTAAACAGTCTGTGAAAAGATCTGGAGCAGTTGCTCTCTCACAGTCTATGCTAAAAGCCTGACTGAGAAAGACTGCAGATCCTATCCTGCCCTCCCAAATTTGTCCCTTGGTTAAGTGTTAGTTTAACACTTTATTATAAAGACTTGTGTAGTTTTAAACTATGGCTCAGAATTCTCTTTAAACAACACAACATCCCCCATATTATAGGCTTCACTAAACAACTTACTCCATAATGTATGGCCTTACAATTTTACTGGTTTTGAAATTAAACATTGGTAGAAGTTTAATCGATTTCAAATTTTGTACTTAAGTTATAACCGTAAGTGAAAAAGTGGTTCAAGGAACAGTCTGAATGGCATCGACTTGGAACACTCGTTATTTGCAGAGGGTGGTGAGCTCAGGGGTAGGGTATGCGTTTTAAAGGCAGTATGAGACTTTTGTCTTTGAAATACCTTCCAGTGTATGTTAGCTAAAATGAACCACCACTACTGCTATAGCATGCCATGACTGAACCTTTTTGACAGCTGGCTAGCTTCCTTTTAATTTATTCTGATCACTTGGATTAAAGAGGTCATTCTCAAGTATATGTTCCTTCCAGTAACACCTTGACAGCCATTTTGGCAGCATTACTGCCTACAGTGATCTCTGTCTTGAGTTTTATTCAAAAACACTGAAAGAATTGTCATGAGGGAAAGATGATATCTTCTTATTAGGCTAATTTAAAATCTTGTTCACCTAAGACTCTCTCTCTTATTTCTTATATCAAACAAATATTAAGGATTGGGATTTTTTTTTAAATTCCCATCTTATTTAGTTGTAGAACTATAAATGATTATAGAAATAAATATTCTTTGACTTTTTAAATGCTTGCAATGTGTGGGAACAGCTGACTTGGCTTTTTAAAGTTATGAAGCAGGCATCAGGTTGATTCTTACCCCTCATAAATTCTCAGCAGATTCCATGTAGAATGCTACTAAGAAGAGAAATACATACATTTTAATAGTCATATCCCTTTAAATTTGAGGAAAAGTAGACATAGTCTTGATATAAATATTAATGTAATACCTTCAGGCAAAGACAGTGTACTTTAGAAACCTTAATTAGCATCTCAGAAGGATTTCTTCCAATAAATTGTCTGGTACTGCTGTGTGAATGGCTTCAGATAGTGAATTTGCCCTCTGTTTCACTGGGAGATAAAATAGCTGAGCAGGAAAACAGGAACTAGACTTCATAGTGGTTTTAGAAGCAAACCTCATTTTGAGGTTGGTGGAAGAATAGTCTGGTATAATAACAAGGGAGTGTATCACCCATCAACAAACCTGAAAGTGTTTCATATGTGTAGGATTGAATTGAAATTTAGGACTGTGGTAGTTTGTGTGAAAAAAGAAGAGCGTATCTATTTTTTTCCTAAATTTTAGCTAAAAATTTTTATTCATTGAAACTAAATCATAGTCTGATTGATTCAGGATCTCAGACTGACTGGTATATTTACTTTGTTTTACTCCAGTTTTCAGTTTCTTATGGGTTTGAATGAGACTGTTACCTTGGGAATTTCACTCCAGGAGAGTTTTTCAGAAGGCTGTAGTAACATCTAATCTTTAGAGAAGACTGTTAAAAAAAAACAAGAAAAAATGCTCTGAGATTACATTATTCTGAATTTAATTGAGCAGGTCTCATAATGGAGAGAAACAAACCCCAGTATTTGGAAATGTTGGTAGAAATATTAACCTGAAAATAGAGGTTAGGAAATACATCTTTTACCACTGTATATATATGCAACCTTTTATCATATGCTTGATTTCTCTTTAGGTATCTTTCTGACAGATTTAGCCACCAGTAACTTGTGTTCAGAGTTATTGGAAGGAGTGCTGTGGCCGGCAATGGAGAGGAGGTCATGTTGGACCTGGAAGTTTCTTCTGTTCCTAAATTATATGATTCTATGTGAAGCTAAAAGTAATAGGAAAAGTATGTGTTTTCATCATATATGAAGATGTACAGAAGTTAAAAGTGCTTGAACTAAAATGATAAGGTTGTTTAGTGGGTAAATAGTGAATACTGAGACAAACTTGGCAGGCCCTTAAGGATATCCCATCAGTTCAGTGTACACACTGTAATAACTACCTGTAGCCCTGTAAAGAGGGGTATCTAAAGAAATCACCATGAAGTCTGTTGTCATGATTAGATTTTACCAAAGTGCAAACTGAGAACATATATTAATTGCATAAGTGTTGAGATCGTGTGACAATTTATACATTTTAAGCAATATCTGTCGTCATTTATGAAGAACTTGCAATTGTGGTGTAAGCAGGTGTGGCTGCAAACTAACTCACAAAGTTAAAAAAAATGATAACAAAATAATTATTTAATTTTAAATGGGTTTATAGTGCATGAACGAGGTAAAAACTAGATAGAAGAATGTTTATTTTGAAAAATCATAAAAATAATTTATCATTTACTTTAGATAATATAATGCAAAAGCTTAATTGCAAATTGTTAGTTGGGAAGTTAGCTAAGAGTTCAGAGCCCAGAAAGAGAGAAAAGATACTCTGAAAGTGGTGTTCTACAAACCATTTATTAAAAAGTTTACCAATTAAACTGGGAAAGAAACTTCCTAGATTTTAATAAGCAGTTCAGTGCAGAGGAAAATTTAAGATTGAGTCACATATACATCTGTTTCTGGATTGGGTACATTTCTGAAGTGAACCTTCACAGTGTGCTAATGCTACCACACACCCTCTGGTGGGTTCTTCGTACAGGCTGCAAGTGATTATTAAATTGACTTACCAATTTCTAATATCCGGCAAATGTTTTTGTACATTTACTCTAATAAATAACAAATATTTTCTATAATTTACATCTGTATTTTATCTCTTACAGCAATTCTGGTGAAAATATGAATTCTACATTTATTTCTGGAATCTGGAGAGTTTTTAACAGAAGTCCAAATAGTTTTGTGGTGAAAATTTCCCTGTACTGGAATTGTCAGTCCCAAGAGCTCCAAAATCACACAGGCCCCAAAGAAACAAGTGATGGCTTTACAAATGCTGGAGGTTTAGAATATTTTTACCTTAAATTTTGAAATATTTTGGGGAATATTTTCTTTCTTGTTTTATTTTTTCGACAACTGTGATAATGGGAAGCTTTTTTTTTTTTTACTTTTATGAAATGATAATGTCTATAACTCTCTCTTTGGAAATGGACTGACAATATTAAAAATTTAAGGAGTTGTTAAAGAGGTTGAGAGACTTGGAAAAGCCATGTTATCAGTATATTTCAGTGTGATTCTAGGAAATAGGTGAAAATTTAGGTTTCATAGACCTGATTCTGCTTATAACTTAAAGCATTGAGATGGATTGGTCAGCTTGCGGAACAGTCACATCTGTCTAAATACCTCCACCTTTTTTTCTTTTACTTGTGGTGTTTGCAAAAACAAAATATAGCTCTTTAAATAAGAAATGCATATATAATCATAGAATCATGGAATGGTTTGTGTTGGAAGGGACCTTTAAAGATCATCTAGGTCCAATCTCCCTGCTGTGGGCAGGGATATCTTTCACTAGACCTCATTGTTTAAAGCCCTGTGCAACCTGACCTTGAACACTTCCCATGACGGGGCATCCACAACTTCTCTGGCAACCTCTTCCAGTGTCTCACCACCCTCATCGTAAAGAATTCCTTCCTCGTGCCCATTCTAAAGCTACCTTTTTTCAGTTTAAAACTGTTGCCTCTTGTCCTGTCACTGCAGGCCTTGATCAAAAGTCTCTCTCCGTCTTTCTTATAAGCCCCC